>NW_018128097.1:320884-338173 GCF_001952655.1 Monopterus albus
GGCTTTAACACCACAGCCAGTGGATTTTTCCAAGGTGCCTTGCCCTTTGAGACACAGAAATATGGAGATAAAGCAAAATCCAGTAATTGCTTTTGCATTCACTCTTTCAGATCCTAGACTGAGTACTAAAGTTGATACAGAACACTAAAGCAGAGAGAAACGGAGAGCTGTAGAGCAGGAGTAAACAGTGCTGGTAGGACATCAAGCATTGATCACAGCATCACATTGACCTTGAGAGGAGAAGAAGTCTTTTGCTGCCACAGAAACAGATACATTAACTGACAGCACAAATACCTCCAGAGGAAGAGTCCCCACACACATACCTTGTTGGGATCAGGTCTCAGCTTCTCGTTATTGGCCATGGCTGCTTTCTCAGCCGCCTTTTTTTGCCGCTGGGGGCCCTGGCCGAAGAAGATGTAGTTGACAAAGGCGTACTCCAGCAGGGCCAGGAAGACAAACACAAAGCAGCCCATCAGGTACATGTCAATAGCCTTCACATAGGGGATCTTAGGGAGTGTCTCTCGCAAGTGGGTGTTGATGGTGGTCATGGTCAGCACCGTAGTGATCCCTGGAGTGGAGTCACATGTTTAGAAAGGAAGTGGAGTCTAGGATACTTCAAGACATTTTTTTAGTATGATACTCCAAAACAGCCCACTCTGCTCTCCCTGCTCCACTACGCTCTACTACAATCTGCTACCCTCTGCCATGCTCTGCCCAGCTCTTCATTTGTCAGATATTTTATGAAATTACAACAAATGAGAATGCAACTTACTGACTGACTGATTAGAGAGGCCTCAAAACCTCCAGACGCTCATAACTCTGCACTGCTGCCAGTGCTATACAATGAGTCTGAGTCACAGGAGGTTTCAACAGCCCCTCCCCACATTAAGACAAGTTCTGGAGCAGATTTCTACAACAAAAATATTTGAAAAAGTTGCATATTGTAGCTTTAACTAAAGGTTAGATTTCTAGCCACATTAAGAGACATGGCTCAAGGGCTGGAAATGCTTCTCTGTCTGCTGCTTTTTCCAGACTTAAACATCTCAACAAATATTTGATGGATTAAGATGCAATTTTGTACCGAGGTGTTAATTATTATTTGTGAATTATCAAATTCATACAAATATATATACTTTTGAAAAGTTAAGATGACTTTCTAGTCTATCCACCACACAACAGGTCCTCAGGTTGCTTTGTAGTCACAATGGTACACAGTCAGTTGAAAACCCCTGCGTTATATGTATTTATTCTGAGCTAACAGACCTAAGAGAATGGGAACCTATATGGATAAAAAGATCACTCGAAACCTTCTGAGACTGAAACTCTGTACGTGTTTTGAACATTCTCATTCCCACAAACCCTTAGAAACACAAGAAGTAGGTAATATAAAAAGCACAACATTGCTACTGTAAACATCTGCTATTAGTCACAGCACAGTTTAACTGACATATATGCATTGTATTTGACACATTAGCCGTCTGCATGCACAATCTGCATTTGGTTAGATTCACCCATTTTATAAATACCCAGGCAGCACCACTGTAGCATGGAGCCTCATCTCTCACTGGCTGCATTTGCTTGCTACACATTCTCAGGATGCTGAGAACGGCCACATCTTTAAATCACCTTACCCTCTGAAAGTACTGTCTACTGTCTCCAACCTGCAGGTGTCCCACTTCAGAAAACAAATGGTGTGCGACAAAAACGACACACATAGGGCTCAGAGCCATTTCCTCTGCTGCTCTGCCCTGTCATACCCAAGTTTAACACTAAAGGGAGCTTTGTGGCATCTCATTTTAGCAATAGTTTGACACTGATGCAAAAACATTACCTTTAATGCATAAGGTGCATTTAAGCAACCTTTCATTAACATGCCATTTTTAGCCTTCATCTGGCTCTGATAAGCTACAATCTCTGGCCTGTAAGAGGCTCCAGTAGACAGACAGGCAGAGAGAAAGACAGAATGCTTCAAGGTCGAGCTGCAGTGCTTCTCGCTCTGCATGAGTCATGCATACAGTCATCTCTGAACAACAGACATTTAGCCAGGCATCTTATCACACACTGCTATCACTCACATGCTGAGGGAGAAAAGTAAATGCTGGGAAAATGAATCAAAACAGACAAGAGGCTCATGACAGACATAAGTGTGTATAGTTTCAAATGTGAAAGGCAGCAGTCTTTTGTAAAGTCAGATATCAATAAGCATTGGGTTATTTCCCAGGGTCACTGCTCAGCAGCAGCAAGATGATCCTACCCAGGGCCACTCTTGCAGCTGAGGCATCGTAGTTGATCCAGAAGGAGACCCAGGAGAGGATGGTAATCAGGATGGAAGGCATGTATGTCTGCAGAATGAAGTAGCCAATGTTCCTCTTCAGTTTGAAGCTGAGAGACAGGCGGGGGTAGGAACCTGAAGGAAGCACAGGCAGAGAGGAAGTGGAATAGAAATAGATTTTCCTCAGTGATGTCCATTAAAAGCTACATTTTCTTTGACACTGTAGAGCCTATCCTATCTATCCCTGGTACTGACCTTTTGCGCATTTGTACAGTATATTTTAATATTAAAATATTTCTCCCTTTTCCTAATGATCTGTTGTCAGCTGACAAAGTTGACTGTTGTGTTGCATACCTGTAGAGAAGACGACATTCTTGGAGATGAGTTTGTAGTCGACAATAGAGAACTGTGGCAGCTCTATTCTATCCACCCCGGAAACAGCACCCTCCCCACCTCGCCAGTAAAACTCTATATCGTCTGTGGTGTATCCATCTGCAGAGGTGAAACCGAAGCCAAGAGAAACATTATCCTCATCCATTAATGCTCCATGATACATCATAATGTAGTGAAGCCGTGCTAAATGTCAATGTCAGTGATTTTGGCCCATTCAGTCCAATTAATGCTAACCAGTCTGTAGTGCCCAACTCAAATAACATCTGAGAGCTCACAAGATGATTTTCTGGGCCGGAGGGTGGTGTCCTATAAAAACCATCTTACCTGTTCCAGATTTATAATCCATCAGCAAATCAGTAAACACTTGGTTAACTCTATTTATTCATGTTTATTCATATTTTAAAACATGTATTAGTATTATTATTTAAATAAAAGCATGATAATGCAGCAGCAAGCAGGTCCCTTTCCTTCTTGGTGGTGTGTTCAAGTGCTTGCTGGATGTGTTGTAAACATCAGTTGCTTGGCTACAACTTTCAGATCTTGCATGTTGAGCTTCCAAGAAGTTTTGAAAAAGGTCTCTGTTCTCTTTCCCACTAATCTAAACAAATACTAAGTATCAGAAAAAAATGTAGCTACATGTTCACTGTAATGTACTACTGTCTCTTTGGAGAATAGTTGGTTGTAATGTAAAGAAACATGTCTGTGACTTTTAGTATGAAGCAGAATACCAGTTTCTACAATTCTGCAAACTGTCAAGAAATAAGAAAACTGGAACACATATAAAAGGCTAATTAATTATTTAATTTTTTAAAACATGGTGTAGTGTTTAAACCCCAGGGCAGAGTTTCTTTGTGAAGCATGTTTTCACTGGGATAAATCTGAGCAGCTGACGTGTGTGGATGGAAATGGTTGCAGTTAGGGGACTCCGGTGTTGCACTCTGTCACTGACATGAATAGTGTTGCATGCCAAAAGGGAACAGACATCTCCCTGCTCTGGGTTCTGCTTTGTCTGCTCCACACTCAACACAGAAGTAGTGACCTATTCAGATGTGATGAATAATTAAACTTCAAGGCTTAGATTTTTTTTTTTTTCAAACAAATGAACACACTGTTTTGTTGCTGTGGCACCAACATTCAAAGTGAAGTTAGTCATGGTGCTCATGTTAGGTTGTAATTGGCTGAACAGGCAGCTAACTTTACCCATAGGCTTTTTTTTCACAGCAAACTGTATGCAATATGCATGTAATAGTAGGACGCACTGGAGTCGTTGGAGACTGTTTTCAACTGCAAATGAACACACATTTGGTGCTGCAGTGTAGGATGGTGTATGTGGGACTGACTGAAATAAATTATAGTGCCCATGTTTATGGTAATGAGGGAACATGTGTCCCGGAGCACTGGTTTGGCTCATTGCTGTGTTGACAATTGAGGTCTGTGGTGCATAGTAGCCAAGTCAAGACACATTCACTTATATAGCACAGAATCACAAATTTGCCTCAGTGTACGACACCCTCTGCCCTTAGACCCTCAACTCTGATCACTCTTTAGTGGGAGTAATAAGCTAGACTTCGGATACACAGTCAGTAATTGTTAGTAAAATTAATTCATCGTTTATTTTCATGGGATTTGTTCAAAATATGGTGGCTCATCACTAGCCTTATTCTTGAGTTGTAGTATTCTTTGCCAGGGTGAAATAAAACACAGAAGCTGAACACCTGTACATCACAGCCCCGGTGCAGCTGTGTCTCATAATGTAGGCAGTGCTGAAACTGTACACCAGCAAGTATAAAGCTCTCGCTCCATGTCTGTATTATCATCATCATCCCAGCCTTGTGCAACCCTGTTTTAATGTGCAGTTCAGTTCAGTTCTGATAAGCTGTGAGGGCTGGGATCAGGACAGTGCTGAAGAGTTGGCATGAAACGTGTCAAGAAGGGAGCATTTTATGGTTGGTCAGTTTGTTTCACAGATAGTTCTGAACCATTGTCTCCGTACATTTTCTTGTGAATGTGTATATGCATGTATGTGTGAAATAGATCATTAGTGTTAATGTGAGACCTCTGGCCTGAGCCACCGTGTTGCACTGCTGATGTATCAGGGGATTATCAGTTTCTGTTAAAAACGCATCAAGTTTATCAAGGGGTGTTAGAGTTCTCTGGGCTCATTAGTCTGAATAGCGTAGCATGCTCTGGCATGAAGCGACTCCAGCGTTAAAACTGTTGCCAGTTAATCCATATGAGAGCAGATACTGCCTGGTGATCAAAACTGGAAGTGTGTGTGTGAGACAGTGTGTGTATTTTGTGTTGGGCTGCCTGGGAGAAGAAAACGAGTATGAGTGATGGAGAGACAGATAAAAAGACTGGGAGGAAAAAAAGACTGTGCGAAGAAAAGAAATGAGAAACGGAAAGAGGGGGTGATGAGGGGAAAGATGGCGAGTATAATGGGAGAGGAGCAGTGAGAGGCAGTTTTGACCTGCTTCTCTCCAGGGACCCAGAAAAAAAATGCAGAGGACCTCATATTTCTCTCTCATCTTCCTGCACATTCCATCCCTCAACTCAAGAACACTGGATCACTACAAACTCCATCTGCTCTTTGTACTGTATAAACAAGGAGGTAGTTTCAGGAGAAAGCTGCACAAAACATTACAATCAGCACACCCCTGAAACACTGGACATAATCAGGCTCCTCCACACCTTAGGAAGCCACTGCAGCTGGAGCTGAATTAAACAGGCTAGATGTTATGAGTCAGTGAGCCATTAGTGATGTTCCTCTTTTTGAGATCTCATTGGCTTTTCTCAGCATTTTACATGCAGCCTTATCAACCTTCCTTCCACCCTGGCACCAATGGCCCGACAGACTGATTTCAAACCAGGTTTCAGAGTTGCATGTGGGATCTGTTAATTCTACATCTACAAGTGGATGTGAAAGCCGGTTGTCAGGGACAACAGTACTTACAGCTTTCGATCTCCAGGGTGCAGTTTTGCTCATCTAGGGGGTAGCGGCGTAGGTCCATCATGCAGGCTGCAGTGGTGGTGATCCTAGGCACAGAGCGGGACAGAGAGTATAGGATTTATTAACAGCTGAAGCTGCCATGAATGGCTCCGTTGATTTGACCTTCAGTACAGAGTATGATGCACATGTCAAAGCAGGATGATGACAACTCTGTACTCAGCACCTGACATGAAATCATACCTGGAAAAGCAGCAGGTTCAACAGGAAAAAGTCATCAGCTATCAAGATCAACTGAATATCAAATGACATTTGTTAAGTCTGAAAGTCATCCTAGTAGACATTTGAAGACATTTAGGCCATGATTCAGCCTTGCAGCACCGTTTATTGCTGGGCTTATGCTCTTTTATTGCCCTTTACCATTTTATTTGCAGTTTTGTCAGTTTTAATGTTTGTCTAAATTCAGTTTGCTTTTGCTTGTATTGTGAACTGAGTTTATACTGAAGCTTTGAAAACTCATTCTGAGCAGGTTCTGAAAAGTAATCATATTAATTGGGGGGGCATGCACTAAAAATGCTTTTTTCAGTGTGCTTTTGATGTGCATTATTGTCCCACAATACAATGCAAAAAGAAAACAGACTACAGTAACTAATCAGAGCTGGAAAAAATTTAAATGAATAGGTGAGAAGAGAAATAGAGCCTGAAAACTAAATACCTTTAAAACAATTAATTTTATTATCATCTATCAAAGTATATATTGTGTCATTTCCTATTAGAACAAAACGGCAAAGTATATGTATTTCTTGTATAGCATTTGCAAGAATAGTGTACCATTAAATTTACTACATATAGCATCTGTATATACAGTAGTATGAAAGTGAGCACTTGTTTTATTTTTTATAAAATAGGTAGATAAAACAAGTAAAGGATCCAATTCCACTATAAAGTGCTGTTGGGTGGAATCAACCATGTCTGACTGGTCCACTGAGAGCGACACAGCTGAGGGTCGTGCCAAACCACTGAGCCTGAGAGAATGGACACACAATTTAACTACAAGAACTATATCTAGCATCACTTTGAAGACAAAACCCCACACACTGTTTGATAGCTGATTGCATCATGTGACCAGTCACAATAATAGCAGTCTGTGGGATAATTCCCAGTAAAAATGAAAGTTTTTGTCTTGACCTTTTCATAGCTGATTACACTTTACTAGTGTATTGCTTTAGTGATTCATTCATTCATACATGACAATGAGAACAGTCTATGAGCAACCAAACCTGGAGCAGAAATCATTCTGGGGAATTATTTAAACCCTAAAAGTTTCATTTGTTTAACAGGAAAGAGCAAGCAATCTGCTTTGTTCTGTTTTGTATGAAATTTATACACATTTATACATCATTGCTAGAAAATTGCTGAACAAGCCGATTTGTAGAATAGGTTGTTTTTTGAAAGTAAGATTAGTGTGTGTGTGTGTGTGTGTGTGTGTGTGTGTGTGTGTGTGTAGCCAATTTTTTGTCAGTTTTTGTTAATCCAGCAAAAAAAAAAAACCTTTACAGATTAAGGTACGGTGTCATATTGTTGCAAAAGTCATATATAACATTCACTATTAAATTGACTGCTGCCATGGTATGAGAGTACAACAAAATTGGTGACAGGCAAATTAATATTATCCGATGGTGGAGTATATCATCATATCACCCTCTTAACCTTTTCATTTTATGGGAAGCGCCAACTTTTGAGCTGTACACATTTCAGATGTGCAGAGTGAATATAAATAATCAAACATAAGGACACTGCAGCAGTAAAATTGAAACCACAACATCTTTCCTTTCTTAAGTTCACCAAGAGCTTTGTCTCTAATAATTAAGAGCAAAGGTTTATTTGAAATCCTTCTACATAAGACTTACAGCTCCCCTGGGTCCAGCCTGGCAAGTTTGGG
The DNA here is from genome assembly GCF_001952655.1 of Monopterus albus. NCBI lineage: Eukaryota > Metazoa > Chordata > Actinopteri > Synbranchiformes > Synbranchidae > Monopterus > Monopterus albus. The sequence goes on from NW_018128097.1 coordinate 328,439, forward strand.
ATCTCATTTTTCTAGATGTAGTGAGTTTTTCCCACTCTCTCTGTCTGCCTACTTTCTCTTGCTCTCTGGGCTCTTATATAAGAGCTAGTTAGCAGGGCCATGGTGCACTGGGGGATTAAACAGGAGTCTTACTTCTGTCCTAGTTTATGGCCACAAGTTACTGGGATGTTGTGCTTGCCAGCCAGTCACTCGTCACTCACCATCATCACCATCACCTCTAAATCATCGCAGTAGCAGAGGAAGCACAGGGGAAAAATGGAAATGAGGCCAAAATGGCAGGGGTAAAAATAACTGCCTATTTATAGCCCACCTACATCATCAGCAGAAGTCTTGAAGCTTTGCTGTCTGAGGCTCTGCAGTACTGATCAAGAGCTACTTCCCCTCACCTGGCTAGTTTGTCCAATAGCAATTAATAAACAGCTAAAAATGAGTGAGCAGGGAGAGATGGTTGATTTCTCTGCAGGACTCTCTCCGCATCTTCACCTCTCCTCCTCCTCCTCCTCCTCCTCTTCGACATCTTCGCTGCAGCAAGAGTGTGCCATGGAGCTCTGCAACAGCAGCAGTGATCATGAAGCACAAGCCTGTTTGCTCTTCATCAACATCAGGGCCAGTCGCTCTTTCTCATCCCAACCTGCCGGGGGAGAGGCCACACTCTACCAGATCATGCAGATTCAAGGACGCTGCATTTGCTCTGCGTCAAAGCTAATAGGACATGGAGTTCAAATAAAGGCTGGATTTATTTCTGTGTTCAGCCCAGATCCTGTTGTGTGTGTGTGTGTGTGTGTGTGTGTGTGTGTGTGTGTGTGTGTGTGGACCCCCCCAAAGCACCCTGTGCACCTTTATTACAAACGACCTTGTTTTCGGACAGAACACAACCACCACCAATTCCCAGACAGAATCTCATATCAAGCGAGCACTGCAGCAGAGGCCGAATGCAGAAAGAGAGATTTTGCAGGCGGGTTGAGAACCTGTCCCACCTTTAATTAAAAAGACACTTCCTTACCCAGGCATTACAATAGCCTTTACAGTTAAATTAAGATGCAGGTGCTCCCTCCATTTTGGCTTCAGAGCTGTTGAGCTGAGGAGACATGGCACAGAGGATTGTCTCTCTCTGCTCAGGCACTGTTGCCAAATGTGGAAAAAAAAAAAGAAAAGAAAGAACAAAAATGTCTTCAGTGGCTCAACAGAGAGGCTCCTGTGTGCCAAAGAATGCCAAATCAAAGAGAGCTTACTTAATTTCAAAGTACAGGCATATCCAAACACATACAACATACAAGTCATCCTTACTGCTCAGTAGTTTTAGAAAGAGAGCTAGGTAAGTCTGGGGCACAGCGGCGCAGTGGTTAACGCTGTTGCCTTACAACAAGAGCCCTAAGCTCGAATCCCAGCCGACCCTTTCCATGCCTGAACTTTGTATGTTATCCCTGTGTCCCAGGAGTGAGTGAGTGTGGTTGTCTGTCTCTAAGTGTCAGCCCTGTGATAGACTAGCGACCTGTCCAGAGTGTACCCCGCCTCTCGCCCAGTGTCAGCTAGGGTAGGCTCCAGCCCCCCACAACCCTCTTCAGGAATAAACGGTATAGAGAATGGATGGATGAGAAACTCTGAGGGAAATGCTAAGCTCATTTTGACGGTATTGACAGGGAGAATGGTTTATTTAAACCCCTCTCCGCCTCCACACAGCAGTTTTTTTCCTCCTGGCCATGCAATGCCATCTATTGAGCTGCAGAGCAGAACACTCCTCGCCCTGACAAAAGCAGACGTCAGTCTCCATAGCACAAGGATATGTCCTCTCACAAAAGGAGATGCACTATTCAGAGAGAGAGAGAGGAGGGAGGGAAGAAGAGAGTGAGGGGAGGGAGGAGGGAGAATCCTAATAATTTCTCCATTTTGAATGAAGTCTGACCTTCATGTCTTTTTCTATCCTTCCGCTCTCATTCGTTTCACAATCCTTCTCTGTAAATTCTGAGTGACGTGCACCAGGAGTCATGCACTGAATGTCTTTGGTTTTTCCTCTCTTCCTGCACAAAATGAGAAGCAGAGTGGAGTTTGTGTTACTTGTTACTGTGTGTGTGGTATTATGGTTGTGGATGTGTTATTGGCTGAGCCTTTTCAGGGGCGGGGTAATTAGATCAGACTGCCTGCCCCTGGGAGTCAAACCGAGGTCTAACGTGACAGTTGGGAGCACTGTTGTAATTTTCTGCTCCTCCTGGTAAATGAAGACCAGGATTTGGCAAGATTGGGATAAATATCCAAGGAAAAAGGAATAAACAACACCCTCACCCATCCTCCTCCGTATGCACTCCAAAAATAACACCCACCCACTCACACACCCACCCATATACACACAAACACTCAATGCCTCCTGCAAACTAAACAACACTCTAATCTGTTGGTGTTCCCCAGGTACAGAGTTAACAAACTTCAGTTAGGTCAGCACAAATTCATATTCACCTCTGAGGCCGATGATATGTTTACTTTGACCACTTTCTACACAAGGATTAAGCGATACAACATCTTATAGCATGGCATATGACATCAAGCAACGAACCAATGTTGGAGAGTTGATTTCAAACTTCCCCATCTTCAACAATATAGTACCAGTTGTTTGTATAGTGTTAACAGTACAGGCGGTACACAGGGTGTATACAATGTACAGAGTTAGAAGAAGAACATGGCAGCCACTGCAGTTAGTATTTAGTATGCAGAGCACAGAGGACATGACACAGCAGATTCCTCACAAGGGGGAAACAGACTCTGAAATGTTATGGGTGGAGAGCCCCTATAAAGTTTGTTGTTGTTGTTTTATTTTATTTTATTTTGTCATGGCCTTGCTTGAATAAGCAAACTATCCATCCATCCATTTTCCTCTGCTTATCCGGGACCGGGTCGCGGGGGCAGCATTCTAAGCAAAGATGCCCAGACTTCCCTCTCTCCAGACACTTCCTCCAGCTCCTCCGGGGGGATGCCGAGGTGTAGCGAGTCCTGCAAACTAATTGCAGAATATTTAACTCTAAACAGAAGAATCTGGATGGTAATAATTGTAACAGTTGCAGCAAGTAACTAAATGCATAAATTAATTTTTGAGGTATTTGTACTTTAGTTGAGCTCTTCAGTTTTTATGCTGATCTGTACTACTGCATTACTACATTTCAGAACACTAACTTCACTATACTGCTGTAAATACAATAATTAATACATTTTTTAACCAGTTTGATATGTAAAACCATTCATCAATTAATAAAATATGATGCTGCTATAGATTAGTAGTAAAATAGAGATGAAGTTATTGTAAGGTTAGCAGACTGTTTACACTTAGTGTATCAGTAATAATGATTAAATAATATAACAGTGACAGAGGTCATTCTGCAGCATAATGAGTATTTTTATTATTAATTCTTTAAGCACATTATGCTGGTATTACTTATGTACTTTTACTTATTTTGATGGCAGGAAGTTTACTTCTAACTGAGTATTTTTATCACTGCTTATTCTTAACTTACAGAATCTAAAAAGTTCTTCCACCATTGCTCGTGACCTTTACACTGAAGGTTATGACTAAATGAGCTTATAGCCCAAAAGATTAACGATGCGCTCAGACAGGACTCGTGTTCACATGCATCCTGTGTTCCTGTTGAGGACTCCTCTCAGTTAACCTTCTCCTCTACATCCACTGGCCCTGCTGTTGCAGCCGGCCCGTCTCTCCAGGTATGTGTCAGCACGCTCAGAGCGCACAGGCATCTGGCCGAGCTGACTCTGACAGCAGTTTGTGTCTGGACTAGCTAGCATCAAATAAAACCTGGACCAAACCAACAAACCAAATAGCGGAGGAGCCGGGAGGCACCGGCGCTGACAAGGGCAACGTATCTGCGGTAACAGGCGCATCTCTCAGCTTTTACAACAGCCCTCTCTCCTTGTCTCCATTGCTTTCTGGCTGTTATGCCAAAATATGTGTTAGGCTTACATAATTGAGTCAGAGCGTTATAAATTACATTTCTCAAGTGTTGAAACAAGCTGTAGTGATGAATAATCTGGTGCAGTGCAGATACTTAAATTTTTTAGGCCTGTCTTTGCATAAGAAGGGCATCTCAGTCTAGACAGTGAGTAACTGAACGCTGCGGCATCTGGAACTAGCAACAATAATCTCATCTTTTAAACACAGACGCTAATCTGAGATCATGTGCACACACACACACACAGGAGGTGACAGATCAGAGGAGACAGCAGTGCAGTGATAGACGCAGCATCGGTACAAATACAGATTCGGTGTTTGTATTGAACTGCTACATTATTGATTATGAGTTATACATTATGGATGACAGTCTCCTCAGAGGCATCCCAGTCCAATGCCACAAAGAAATGTCTCGCTGAAACATTCCACACAATCAGTCTCAGTTCGGCTTTTCGTACCACCCTGCTTCATTATTGATCAAATCCAATCAATTATTGATTTTGATGATCATCAGGAAAGGTGAAAAGCTAAAATATAAAGGAATATGCCTCCGATACATAAAGTCAGTCTACTTTATCACAACTTGGGTATTATTTATTAAGTGTTGTCCATCATTTCTATTGGTCATAATGACATTATATTCCCCATTATATTCTTCTTCTGGGGAAGTGATCATACCGTGAGACAGGTTGTGAGAAAGTCACCAGTTTAGCCAGACTATTTGATTTCTTCTCAAATTGCTTCATTTTAATAAAGTTATTGTCTGAGAGCAAAAATTTTAAAAAATGTGTTATTTTGTACTTTGAAATGGAGCTTCAGATGTTTCTGTTTGCCCCACATTTATTAAGTTACATTTGGTATTATTCATTTATATCTCACACAGCACTGTGACACAGCAACTGAATTTTTAATCTGCTGTTTGTTTCTTTTTCTATTTTAGATCATTTTTATCCTTTTTTTAAATGTCTACTAATTAAATATAGCCTTTTTGTACTGCCTTCTGTTTCTATTATATCTTGTCTTAAGGTCTTTGTTACCACACTCTAATCTGCCTAGTTATAGAAATAAACCTGTCTTGCTGTGTCACCTCAGAGATGTCTTGCAAAGCTTTTGGGGTGAAGTGAGGTTGGAAAGCCCTGATCAACACCAATTTATTTTTAGTCAAGCGCATCCAAAATGTTTATAATCACCCATAACTGCTCAGGAAAACAAAGTGGCTAGATGACTATATAATATTGTAAGTGCAGTTGGTCAAACTTTAATTTAGTCAGCTCCTTAACTGTGGGTAATATCCATGATGATGGCAAAAAAGTTTGGGTTTGCTGTATATTCTTATCTAATCACTAATGTTTCTTTCCCAGATCTCAGCTATTAATATGAATACAATTTTACTATCACACAGAATAACAATGGCCAGAAAGAGAAAAAGAAACCAAAGCTGTAATAAAACAAATTTAGCCTTTAAATACACAAAGCCCAAAATGAAGATCCACAATAGAACTGTAGTTCATTAAAAAAGCCATAGCCAGATTTGATGCACCTCACAGAATCACATCACTCCCTTATGTATAGGGATAAATATGACACAATAGGAAAGGCAGGTGTGAAAGGCTTACCTGAGTCCATAAAGCACGGTGCCATCAGGGTGGAGACGTATCATCCTGTTCTTGACTGTGACGCCGTGAACAAAGGACTTTTTGTCATTAAGGAAGTAAGTGTCTGGGACCCACAGCTGGTCGGCCACTCGGTTATCCAGAGTCAGGTTATAGGCGATCTCGGAGTAGGACAGACGCTTGTCCCGCCATGCTTGTTGAAAATACATTGTCAAGGTGTAGTCCTGGAAGACAGAGGGGTCTGTTTAGTGAAGCTAGTGCAGGACTTCAAAGAAATTCATAATCCAAAGGGCTTTAAAACCAAAAAACAAGCACTTTCTAGCAAAACGACATCTTTCAGGTGCTAGCTGAGCTGTAGGAATAGTTGTATTTCTACTATTATCTCAAGTGGGAAACAAGCACTTGAACTACTGGAGTGGTTAATCCCACACTACAAATTTGAACATGGCTCCATGTTCAACATGTTGTATGGGTTCTACATAATAAAAGGTCAGCCTAAAGGTCACTCGTTGTCTGAAAGGTCATGGCCTGTACTAGTGCCACAGTGGGTGGGGTTTGGAGTTTAATATTCACCTACCCTTAGTTAGATTTGACACATAACTCGAGGCGAGTTTTTTTCAGCTGGCTGACTGTTGTCTCAGGCTAAACATCCTAAACATCTGCGTTAACAAATGAAGCCATTTTTTGAGAGACAACTGTGCCTCTAATGCAAAGAACCAGTAGATTTTAGCACTTGGTGCTTCCTCTATGTCTCTTTTTGTGCCTGATTGTGCTTCTAAATCTTTGCAATAAACAAGCAGAACTACTAAAATTTAGGTGAGAGTTTCCAAGATTTACAGCATTCCTACTGTACAGGTTGTTTTTACACATGCTCAGAGATGTAGCAGTAAACTGTACCACCTCCTCACTCTGTCTCATTTCTCTGCTTCTCACTCTTAAAAAACACAAGGCTTACACCCACACAGCCACAGTTAAACACAGCACTGCAGTTGGACCTGCTCGGTTATAGTATTCCAGCGCTTTCGATGAGTAGGAAAACAAAATTAAAAGATACAGTCCATGAAACGAGGCCCTCGAGCTTATGCCCCAAGCAGCCATCATCATGTGTTTCTATGATTCCAAGCCTTTGACTTCTTCTTATTGTCACACATTGGTGTGACACTGCAAACAGCACTTTCATAACTCTTAGCATACATTGCATGCAGCGTGAGTAACCAAAACACTGCGTTAAAAAGGGCATCTAAAAATACATGGGCTGCTGCTGCATGTTGATTTTTTTCAGGAGTGAAAAGTCAAGCGAGGGAGCTCACATCCTTACCCTGTTTTACACAAGTTCCCACTGAACCTTCCTTTCAAGCTCGCTCCCTCTCTGTCTCATTATCAGCCCGTTGATCGCACATCTCTGTCACCTTTGGGATTGTTAGCTGCTAGCTGAAGGCTCTGTGTACATCCACTCCTGCAATATGTCCCTGTCTTTAGAGGCATCCTTCATCATACTTATGAAGAGACACAAGGAGCTAGAGCAGAAGCTGACGACATGAGAGAATATTTATCAATGTTGTGTCATGAATTTTATGCAACCGTCTTTCTGTGTTTGTCTTTTTACTTCTACTACTCTTTTATATCACTGGGGTGAAACATCCTATGACATGTTGATGGGTTCAGGGAAACATGAATGTGTCTGGTGTGTCACACACATTTTGGATGTTTGACGTTTGCATTTGTGGCTTTTAGTTTGTACTGTATATAATATTAACAGGCCAGAATATATTTGCTATGACTAATCATCATTATCAACTAATATGCTGATTACTTTTTGATTAACTGAAAAATATTTGACTTTTCAGATACCAAAAACCTGGGAAATGCCCACCGCAATTACCAAGAGTCAAAACTGCATGTTGTGAACACTAGCTATTAACCCAAAGATATTTCATAATAGTTAAAAGATGTGCAACAGAGAAAAGAAGCAAATCCTCACACTCGAGAAGATCACACCAGAAAATGTTTCTTCTTGATAAATCACAACAACTAGGTGTAAGGAAAGACTGTGACTTAAAATAAGCACTACTTCATTAAAGAGACGGGAACATTGTCCTCATACAATAATAAACATGTGTTTAAGGTTATGAACAAAAGAAACAACAATGACTATTGCTTTGAAATGGGAAGTAAACAGTAGTCTGCTGTGCTGAAGTCCAGTGTTTCCACCTCAACCTCATCCCTTCATAAACTTTCTTGCTCTGTATACATCAAGTGACCTCCTGGTTTGATCCCCTCATAATTACTATCACTAGTGGGCACCCAACAGTAAAACATAACTGGGTCATAGTAATCAGCTTGCACAAATGACAGATGGGCTCTTTTTTTGCAAGACAGTCTGAAAAGCACAAGTGTTACTGATGGCACTGACAATGACTGTGCTCTATTCAAGTCATGACAGCGTGACAGTGAGTCAACATGCACAATAACAGAAACTGAAGCCATTAACTTTATAGCTTACACCTGCACTTTTCCTACTGCAATGTGTCAAAGTGTCTTCTGTCTAAAATAAACACAAAACCTTTTGAAATCTCCTGTTAAATTATCTGGATGCAAGGTGCCTGCTCTTGTGCGTGTGCAGTGCGCATGTTTAGGGTTTTATGAATATACAGTAGAGAGCTGCACAGAGAACACCTGGGCCTGCATGCTGCCTCCCGGCTGTGCTACGTAAAGTGACAGCGTGATTATGGCCTCGCAGATGGTGCTGTTTACCTTCACTCGGACATCATTTGAGCTCAGGGAGGGACTCAAAATACAGCAGTCTCCTCTCTTCTCTCAGTACAGCTGAAGCTATTTTTCAAAGACAAACAAATCTACATTAACTCCTGTACTGTGAGGGGACGTGATGGGGAAAAGAGCTGTACTATTCAGAAACACAACATAAAAAAGTCATGTTGATTTCACATATACAAAGCAAATCCTAAACATCTTTTTTAAAAATATACTTTAATAATCACCATGGGGAAATTTCTTACTGATGGTGGCGCTGTCAGTTGCTGCCTGCCCACCAGGGGCAGCTAGGGGTTCAGTGTCTTGCCCAAGGACACTTCGACACGTGGACTGTGTAGACTGGGATTCAAACCACCAACCTTCCAACTGGGAGACAACCACTCTACCTCCTGAGCCACAGCTGTCCCTATTATCTCAAAGAAATTCTCAAAAAAAAAAATCTGCAAAAATGACATTCATCCTGCAAAATTAAGTAAAATTCTGCAATACATACTGTTTGTGTATACAGTGCAGCTCTTATACTAAATATGAGTGAAAACAACCAATCATGGTGTCTTTTAATGCTAAATGTAAGTATTACAATATCTACTAAAGACAGAATTCAAATAATTCCTAAGTAATAAACAAAATGTTTAATGTATTAACTGAGCAGAATATCTTCCTGAACCCGCAAAATATGGAGAAGAAGAAGAAAAAACAAGCTGCAGATAACCGAGAGACAGAACGTCCCATGCTGGAGTGTTGGTCTCAAAAGCAACCTTCACTCTCCTTGTCACAAGCACGACACAGAAACTCCATTAAAATCACACAGCGAGCATCAGTGAGGGAGACATCTTGTGGAAAGCACCAACATTGGTGGCGGAACCTTTGACGGACTGCTGTTTCCTGCGGTAAACCGTACTCATTTCCTGTTTTCTGTATTTGCACTGCGTTGTGCTTGCTTCCAGATTGTTTAGGAATTAAACTCACTATTTTCTAGGTTCATCTGAATTTTTGAGTGACAACATACGCTTGCACCACTTAAAGCACTTGTTTTGCAGAAGTTCTTGCTAACTACCAAATTTAACTTGCTACTTTAGGTCGGCTAGTTTAGAAGCTAGCTAAGCTAGTAGCTTAATCGAGAGCAATGGCTTCCCCCTCTTCCTTTCTCTTGCTCGGAGTGTCGCATGTTCAGTTATTCCTCTGCCTCCTTTAGCGATAATGGTACTTGTAATAAATGTCAGATGCTAGCAGCATTGGAGGCGAGGCTCACAGACTTAGAAGCGCGGCTACACACAATGGATAATAGGCCAGCTAGCTATGCCCACGTAGCCGGTGTGAAGCCTCAATAGACGTAGCTTAGCCCAAGATAGCCGCCCCCCACAGCTTCCCGAGCAGCCGGGATCTCAGACAGGTGGCTGG
>NW_018128097.1:341701-348132 GCF_001952655.1 Monopterus albus
TTATGCTGCTATAGGCCTAGGCTGCTGGGGGGCCCCATGATGCTCTGAGTTTCTCTCCCCTCCCTTCCCCTCCCCTATCCTCCCCTCCCCTCTCTCTCCCTATGCTTCTATATGCCACCATTACACATTACTAACTTTGTGTCTCCTCTCTCCCGTAGTGTGTCCTCTCTCTCTCCCTGTACCTTTCTGCAGGTTACCTAGGCCTGGAGTTCTATGTCTCTGACGAGCAGTCACCAGCCACATCGACCTGATCAGTGTTTGATGCGTCTTGTTGCTTTTCTTCTTTTGTCTCTCCTCTATCCACTCGCCCCAACCGGTCGAGGCAGAAAGCCGCCCAAAGAGCCGGGGTCTGTCGGAGGTTTCTTCCGTTAAAGGGAGTTTTTCCTCCCCACTGTCGCCAAGTGCTTGCTCAAGGGGGATTTGTTGGGTTTTCCCTATGTAATAATATTGATAACAGTAAGGTCTAGACCTTACTTTGTAAAGTGTCCTGAGATGACTTTTGTTGTGATTTGGCGCTATACAAATAAAATTTGATTTGATTTGATTTAAAAGAGCATGACAGTGCTGAATATATAAATGTGATGAAGATACAAACAAGGCCCAGCTAACTTAAAAAAACAACAAGGCTGGTTGCACAAACACAGTGTCTCACTACGGACATGTTTCTGGGCTAACAAACCCCCATTAACAATCTGACAGAATGACAAGGGGTACATTTGTGTTTCCTTGAGAAATCTGACAGGCTACGGTTGTTACAAGACCACCATTACAACTACATCAGCTGTCACAAGAGACATGGGAGGGAGCTGCCAATAGATGAGCTCAACACAGTACACACTGCTCTGTCTGTAGTTCTAGATCTGAAGAAACAGCCCGATGTATTTACTTTTCCTCTAATGACACCACCTCGCCAATATTGTGTTTAGGGTCCTGGAGACACAGCCCTCTGTAACAGCTCAGAAAACCGTTGGTGGAAAGTAACTGCTCTAAGTACATTTACATAAATACAATTTTGAGGTATTTGTACTTTACTTGAGTATTTAAATTTTCTCCTGCTTCCTACATTGACTTCACTACATTTTAGAGGCAAATATTGTACTTGTTACTACATTTACTTGATAACTTTCATTGCTAGTTACTTTTTAGGATCAGATTAACTATACAAAAAAACAATATAATCAACTTAACTGATGCCTGCTGAGAAATGCACAAAATTGAAGTATGTTTTGATGCGACTACATTTGTACTTTTACTTAAGTAACATTTTGAATATAGAACCTTTACTTGTAACAGAGTAATTTTACACTGTGGCACTGTTTCTTCTACTGTTTACTGCAGAAGACATCAGGATAACATTTCCTTGTTTGTACATTACTTTGTCGCAAACATTTTCATGCAAACACAGCAAATCCTAAGTATCAACATGTTAGAGTATAAATTTAGCACCTAATAAGGATGCTGTGTTGAGTTATTTGCATATATGATTTCTATATTAATAAATATGCATTTAAAACACTTCCTTATTTTGTCGTGAGAATGTTTCATAATCGGTTCTCTATTTTGTCACCTTCATCAAATGTACAGCTGGTGTCTAAAGAAAGAGTTAGCACTTCTCATCTTTTCTTCACACTGGTTTTTAATAAGGTCAGAATAGAATGAGAAAGTAAAAAATGGCTAAGAGTAAATATTCTGACTGTTGGTATGACAGCTGCTGTGTGCGCTCGCCTCTCCTCTCTGCAGCTCTATGGGAGCGGACAGACGTCCACCATATTGTTTTGATCTGCTGTGTCCTGCTGCAGAGTAGAAGCAGGGAAGAAGAACCTGCTGATGATAACAACACAAGGAGATAATTCGACATTTGGGCAATAAGAAGCTCGTCCGCAGATGTCGCAGCCCGTCATACCATTGTGTTCTGTCTACAAGCTGGAATAGATGCCAAAGAACATCAAGTGGTCAAGTTGAGTTAATTCATTTGTTGTGCGTCTCTGTGTCTGTCCAGGCTTCAAATTAAATATTAGTGCATTCTGAACGAGCTGCCGGCTGCACGGCACCAGAGGGAAGTGACATGGATGCTTTTATTACTCTCTTTACAGTGGGTCATTTTTCTGCTACTTAGCTTCAGTGGAAAAAGTGCCTGACAGAATCATTAAGGGAGCCATCAACACATTAAAGGCTTTTAATGGAGCTGGCTTACTTACTCCATTTTAAGACACACAGCATTCTTTGTCCCCATCCCAGCTATAATAAAAGAATATTACAACTCTTGCAGTGCATTGGACTCTGCAAGGGCAAGTGTTAATTATTAGAGCAAATATCAGACTAAAATATTTATCTTAAATCTGATTCATTTTGACAAGGCGCAAGGTACACTAAATGCATTTTAGAAAGCAACCATTCCATTTGGAAACATTATAAAGTTCATTTAATAAATTTACACATAACCATTTAACATGTGAGAGATGTGCAACCTTCTGACACATTTTACTAGAGGTGAGGGACTCGAGTCAGATGACTTGATTCCAGTCAGACCTGCTTCACTGACGCTGACTCAAGACTCGACTTGGTATTCACGACCTGAGACAGATGACTTGAAATTAAGCTGCTTCACTTTTTACGAGGCATTAGCATTTTTCTAGATATTGATAAATTTCTTTTTGGTTTTGAAACACAATTGGGTGATTTCTAGTGCAGTGCATGCAAACCTGGCAACCTAGCAGACCAGTCCAGCAGAAGGATGCAGGATGCAGCTATCATGAAGGGGCCTAGTCCAAAAGTAATAACATTTGGACTCAAGCATTATGTTGTCGATGACAGTAGTAAGAAGAGAACAGCGGTGAGCAAAATCTGCCGTTCAGCAATCAGCGACACGACCACCACAACATGGGGGTGACTGTGATTCAGTGGATAGAGCAGTTGTCTCCCAACTGGAGGTTCGAATCTCGGTGCCTGCAGTCCACATGTCAAAGTGTCCTTGGGCAAGACACTGAACCTCCAAGTTGCCCCCAATTATTAGAGCTATCAGTTGAGTTGGCGCCGCAGATGGTTGTACCGGAAACAGATTCCTTGTGTGTAATGTACTTTGCCAAATAAAGGTGATTATCCTTATCCAACTTCATCTGTCACTACAAAATGCACAAATAAAAGTATGTGAACATGTCTTCTCAGCTGTCACTTGACTTATTAACAATAGTGAGAAAGCTAATTAAGTTAAGTTTAAGCTGTTAGACTTGGTTTTAAATTAATTACACATTTTGTTGAGAAGAGTTTTTGATAACCGTGAATGCCATGCCTTTTTATTTAATAGCTAAGGTTAGTTTATAGCCTGTGAATGCACAATTAACAATCAGAGGAGGTTTGTGAATGTTTCACTTAAATACTGTACATGATATTCACATAACATTATCAAATCAGCAGAACATTGTATGACTTGAATTGGGACTTGTACCAGGGACTCGACATGATTCTCACCACAGTAACTTGGGACTTGCTTGAGACTTATGACTTGCACATGTGTGAATTACTCCCAACTCTACATTTTACTATGAGCTCTGATAAATTGTAATTATCAAAAACTTGTCTTCACTGTCTTTTTTAAAACTCATATTGTGCCACTGACACTGTTTCATCTACAAATTAGCCCAGACATCAGACAAAACATTAAGCAGAGAAGCTAGTGTGCATGTCAGAAAGCTAAGGATTAAGTGTTGTTCTTGTGTTGTAATTATGCTGCTGACCATAATAATCTGTTACTCTGTCCACACAGCATAACTAATGACATTGTTCTGGACAACCTGCATTCTTGTCTTAAGCTTTTTGCAAATCTCAGCAGGGCAAACAGAGCAGGCAGAATAAAAGCAGCACCGGATGAACAACTAGAGAAAAACATTTCTTGCATTTTAATTTTTGTTTTAGGTAAATATCTCTGTATGAAAATGTGCATTAGTTCAAGTGTTGATTAACATTATTGCAGCAAACTCAGAGAAGCCACAGAAAACTCTGCATTATATCAGATTTGAGCTGAAATAGTTACTCTGTTTACTGATTACTTGATTGACAAAAATTTAATCAGCAGCAATTTAATACTTGAGGGATCACTAAAGTTATTTATCATGCAAAAATAACTAGATCCATCTTCCAAAATGTGATAATTCACTGCATTTCTTTCTGTTTTGTGTTTATGCAAACTGGATATCTTGGGTTTCAAACAGTTTGTGAAGAAAAAAATAATTTAAAAGTTTCTCTGCCAAATGTGAAACAAATTTATCACTATCTTCAGACATTTACAGAGTAAAAGTAAACAAGAATCAATGTCCATAATTAAAATAATTATTAGGTGCAGTGCTGTTCAAAATACTAGAATCATCAACATTTTAGGAAATTTCTTGTATCATCAGCATTTATTAAAAGGGCACAATATCAGCAAAATGCAAACACAAAGTAAAATCTGCATCTTCAAAGACAGAACAACCTTCACCTGGATAACAAGTGTTAAAAACCTTGAAAAAGTCCCTAGAAAAAGAGGCCTTACTTGTTTTTTCTTGACTTCCCTAGATCCACCAAAAGAAAAAGGTGGGTTGTCATGGCAACACTGAGTAAAAATAACACAAGCTTTTTTTTCCCACAAGCTGAAAATAAAATGGAACAGGATCATTTTGGACAAACAAGATCAAAATGGTTGCTAATTCACAGACAAAAGGAGCCACATCTCTCTCACAGGGACGTACTGTAACGCTGAGGCCTGCGCTGCATTGCCTCTGGTCGGTGGCTCCCGTCATGTGACGGCCAGATCCCCTTACTCATGCAAAGAAACCAGTGCTTGTCAGGGTAATGATGGTAATAAAGGGGAACGCTCACGCCCCACTAATTCCTCCATCCCAGAAGCCACCACAGCTGGTTTGTTTAAATCTTTTAATTCGCAGCCAGCTAATTAACATTCAGAGAACTGTATTATAGTACAGGCAGTGCCTCTTAACAACCACCAACCTCAGGTATTTTACATGTAATTAACTAGCAGAATGATAAAAAGATGAGGAATGAAAACATTCATTTACCTCCCTCCTGATTCCAGCCACGTAGTTCATACAGTTCTAAACATATGGATGGCATGCTTTAGATGTTATTATGCAGCACTGATGCATTGCTGAGACAACAGCCTCGACTTGTATTTAATCAGTTGCACCGGCTGCGTGCAGAACACTTTTTAATGCACCGTTACCGGGGTTCGGTTCCTGGATCTGTGATTTCAGCAAAAACAAACAGCATTATGCAAATGCAATTTCAGCTGACAAGTGAGGGGCACGAGTGATAGAACAAGATGCCAGCAGCTGAACAGACAGAAAGGCAGAGGGTAAATAAAGGAAGGGGATGGGTGGGCGTGGGGGGTCTCAGCCATGGTATCATATATGTGCCATATCTTGCACTAACCCCAGTGAGTCAGTACAGCCCGCCCAGTGAGGACGTGTGGTCACACCTTGGACTTGGAGGACACTTCCCTCTCAGAACAGCGCATATGTAATGTCATGCCAGTGAGACTGCTACCACATTTTTACTGCCTGACAACATGGCTGACCTTTGAGCCTCAACGGGCTACAAAACTATAAATCCCATTACATACTTAAACACCATCCAGGGGTGGATCTAGCAAATTTTGGATGGGCTGGGGCACAGACTCGGAGAGGGGTGGCACAATTGAAATAGATGTAGAAGGTAAATGAAACTCCTTAGTTCTAATAATAAACCATACATTATTAAGAAGCAAATGACGTGTGTATGAATGAGACACACATAATGCTTTCTTTAGCTGATTTATCGCACTCCTCATTTACTCCCAGCCAGGCACATCTCTGCTTCACAGTGGTTCCCCCCACAAAGGGGAAGTACTCCAAGTACTCCACAACAACACAATCAAAGAAATGAATGTAAATATCATGCTGCATGCATGATATAAAATTTAAAAAAAATTGTCCAATATCAATTGTAAAGCACAAAATGCTAGTTGTATTTAAGGCAACAGTGTTAGATCGGCTCGAACACAGGGGTGAGCGAGTCACAAAAATATGACGGACCCAGGTGGCTGACTTCAGTGCAAGCAGTGCTAAGTTTAATTACAGTGAAATATAACAAGGAAATGAATAATCAGGTAGAAGTGGGACCGGGTGTCGAGCTGCAGAAGTGAATACAGTCAGTGGCTGAATGATGAGGAGAAGACCGGGCTGCGGACGCTGGGACTCACTCCTGGGCTGGTCGTGGTGGAAAGTACTGAGGAAGAACAGAGTTTGTACATACAGTTAGTAGGAGACTGTGCATCGACCTGCGTGGTGGAGAAGGAGCCGGGTAGAGGAGGTCCGTGGTCCAGAGAAGTGACAGAGGCGAGGAGGAATGAAACAATGGAGCTAAAGACTGGAACAGAGCTAGGGCGACAAAACGTGAAG
>NW_018128097.1:348384-348482 GCF_001952655.1 Monopterus albus
CAAGGATGCATCCCGGACAGCCAAACCACCATCCCAGGGAGGGAGGCGGGGGGCACCGCATGGAGGGCCCCCCCTGGGGCCACCCAGGGTTGTCCGGG
>NW_018128097.1:352481-403354 GCF_001952655.1 Monopterus albus
ATGCTGGGACTCACTCCTGGGCTGGTCGTGGTGGAAAGTACTGAGGAAGAACAGAGTTTGTACATACAGTTAGTAGGAGACAACTGTGCATCGACCTGGTGGAGAAGGAGCCAGGTAGAGGAGGTCCGTGGTCCGGAGAAGCAACAGAGGTGAGGAGGAATGAAACAATGGAAGGCCTGGTCGTGGTGGAAAGTACTGAGGAAGAACAGAGTTTGTACATACACTTAGTAGGAAACTGTGCATCGACCTGGTGGAGAAGGAGCCAGGTAGAGGAGGTCCGTGGTCCGGAGAAGCAACAGAGGTGAGGAGGAATGAAACAATGGAGCTAAAGACTGGAACAGAGCTAGGGCGACAAAACGTGAAGATAATGCTATAGACAACGAGAAACAAACGGGCCTGAAGATACTAGAAAGAACTGGCAGGGGAGTGAACGTAGAGCACGGAATAAATAGGGAGAACCAATCAGGTGCAGCTGGTGGTAATCAGGGGATATGAAGCAGGTGTGTCGGATAACGTAATCAAGGTAAGGGAGCAAAAACAGAGTGAGGGAAGTGAGAAGGCAGGCGCAGCCGGGCAAACCTGACAAACAGTTTGTCATTTTTCATTTATTAATACTAACAAACATCACATTTGGACTCTGGCAGTGGCACCAGGTGTGGCCAATCAGACTCCGGTGGTGGCCGGTGCCACTCCTGGCCACCCCTCGGCTCTGCCAATGACACCATCATGTCCTTCATGTCAGCACAGAAGAAAAATGCCATCATGGCTTCAGTGAGTCCCAAACAAAATGCAGAGCTCATTCTCCAACCAGAAGCAGTTGTATCTTTAACTAGCGGAGCGAGCAGCTGTCCTTAACCCAAACCTGCTCAGCCCCATTACAGCAGGCCTGCACACAAACACTGATGTCAATTCCAGTCATATTTTTTGATTTCCCACAACCAGTTCTTTCACTTTCTTTCAGGATTCTATTCCAGTGATGCCAAAGTCAGCGTTTATCCATGTAACTGTTAGAGGTTTGGTTGGTGTGATCATAGGGAAAAGATTCTTTAAACAGATGAACTGAATATAATGGAATATACTTCAGTTCAAAGGTTTTACCATTTTTGGACTGATTAACCATTGGCCTTTACCCAATATGCCTGACTCAATAAAAAGCTTTTGATATAAGATCTCTCCTTGCTCTGAATAACACTGCCTGAAGAACATTTTCTTTTTTATGACCAGTCATTCATCTTCAAGAACACCTAGAGATTCCCTGGACTTACTTTTGAAAGTGACTCAGCACTTAGCCTCTATGTTCTTTTTAATTCTGATTAATTGTAGTGCCCCTGTATGTAGTGTAATGGTAATAATAATAATAATAATAATAATAATAATAATAATAATTACCCTCATTGTCATTTTTTAGTTTTCTTAGTCTTCTGTGAAAGTAAACTGAAAATCAGGGGTTTTGATATCAACATGTTTTAGATACTTCTTTATTTATTGACATTTTACAGACTAAATCATTAATAGATTAAGTGAAAAAAATAGTCTGTGGTCACTGGAGTCATTAAACTAGCCCTGTTTTTAACACCTAAATGAATCACCAGTGGACCAGTCATTATACTCAAGCTTTGCAGCCAAATATTGTTCCCAACCTCAGGTCATTTTAATAGGTAGCGGTGACTGATCACAGTCACCTTGACCTCTCCCCTACCCTGCTCTTCACTGCCTTCCCCAGTTTCACCCTCTTCACTCTGTTGTTTCCCCTTTGGCACTTTCACTTTAAAAGCAGTTGCCCCCTGATGAGGAAGATCAACAGGTCACCGACTCCATCCTCGTGATCATGCTGCCCAATGATATCATTGATTTCTCTGAGATCAATCTTGTCAGCTGCCGTTATGCTCTACACCACCAAAGATAACTGGACATGAAGAAGAAAGGAGGAAGAGGAGGAGATTCCAGCATGTTATGTAAGTCGCAGGGAAGACTTTTCACAAGGTAACAACAACATCGTGTGGAACACAAGTCCACTTTTCGGCTAAATTTGCCCATCGTGTCAGAGGCCGCCTGTGCTGATCTGCCAGGGAGAGCTTTTCAGAGGAATGAGCTCTCTCATAGCTAGAGGGAGCTGCATGACGTCAGTCACCATTCAATGTGTTTCAGTTTTGTTTGTTACACACACTAATGTTTGAAGCAATTTTTTTTTTACCCAGATGAATGCTTGCATAGATGCCTAGCTCTTAAGATAAACTTTTGGAGCAAGGCAGAGGTTGATCACATGGCTGTTGAGCCCAGAATCACAGCCAGGGATTCAGTCAAAGTGGTGGGAGGAAAGGATGGAGAAGGGAGAGAGAGAAAGACAAGGCGAGGGGGGCAAAAGCGAATGAGGAGTTTCTATTTCAAATCTGCCCGGACCCCCGAGGGACTTCCGTTCTGGTTGCACCCTCCACCAAAATAAGTAATTTCCATCAGAGGAGAAACTCTGACCATTCAGTGCTTTTTCTCATCCAAAACAAACTCACATAAGCTGTCCTGACAAATCCTCATTCAGTGCAGTTTAAAATGACCACCAGACACACAGATTTGACAGGCTACCAAATCAAAATCTCAAAGGCAAAATTAAATAGACCCATTGGAAATGGCTCAGTTAATAATAGAAATCACATCTCTTTCCACTCCTAGTGGCAAACTTGTTTTTCATGCTCTTTATATAACATTTTTATTATGTTGTTCCATGAAGAAACTGCTTTGTAAATGGTATTTCCTCACACACTAAATCCTCTGCAAAGACTACAAAATGCCTCTAAAAGGAAGCCTCGAGGAAAACACAATAGAAATACAGTATGTTTCTGCAGTGTAGCTACAACAAATGCACCACTCAGGTTTGTTAGTTCCGTGTCTGTCACACAGATCAATAGGTAGTGCTCTTCCATGGGCTGCTGAACTTTTACCCCTGTCTCAGTCGCGCACGACGTTCATCCTTGTGCACCAGAGCTCACGCCGTCTTTATTTTCTTGCACTGCTGTGCGAACAGACATTTATTATGAACAAACTGCTTACGTCAGATGACAATCAGGAGGAAGAACATTTACGTCGACGGTGAAAAATTAAAAGCCCCCAAAAGACTGGTAAACGATGACGGTTTGGAGCAGAAGATGGTGTGCGTGTGTATATGTGTGTGTGTGTCTGTGTGTGTGTGTGTGTGGGGGGGTTAATAAAATTGCACCACCGAGGCTTGACAAGCAGTGAAACAGTCACACACACACACAAAACTCCCTTCTCTCGCAGCCGGGGCTGTGCGTCCGAGTGCGCCAGTGAGTGTGTGTTTTGAATTCAAATGCAGCAACACACCAGAGCTGCAAATGCGAAGACTGAGAGGAGGATGGCGGTGATGTGTTTCGGAACCGAAGCCCTGTTTTTTTTTTTAACCCGGCTAAAAATGCCTCAAACCTGGTTCAGAATAACCTGGCTCCCTGTCACACACAATCCCACAGAGTGACCCGTGGTAAGTATCCCACTTCAGCCATGCCAGGCACAAAGGGCCACATTAAGGAAATAATCATGAACATGCACCTACCATGTTGACTTCAGAGACCATGTCTATGCTGGCTATGTCTATATTCATGCCCACAGCCACCGGCGCGCCTGTGAAGGAGAGGAGGCGTTAATAGAAGACATATGAATTACTCCTGTCATCGTAGAAATGTAACAAATTCGTGACTTGCGCACAGGTTTCTCACTGCTTCCCTCCACCTACGGGAGACTTGTGCATCACCATCTTGAGCAAAAATGACCATGTTTAACACGCATATGAGCTTAAGTGCCGCTAATTTAATCTTTTTAGGCGAATGATCAAACATTGATGAGCGGGATCGATCACGTTGAAAGCCTGTCTTATCTCGCCATCAAATGAAACATGCACATCATCTCTCACAGCCTGATTAGAAAGGCCTATTTGGCTGTGAAAGGACGATTATGTAAATTAAAGCAGATTTTGCGTTTCATTAAACATGTATTGCACGTCAGGAGGGCGTGAAAACATAACATCCCGTTTTCAGTTTGCTCGTTACCTCCGAAATCTGGCCTCAACCGAATGTCGTATCCTTTCATCAGTCTGTCCACCGTTTCTTTGACCAGAGGCATATTGCTCGGATCTTTGATATCCTTGGCGCTGGGGAGAAAAAGGTGATATAATGCAAAACATCTTATTAATATTACACGCCAGGCACGCTTTCACAGGGGCTACATGACATGCATGACTGGGGACAATAATAATAATAATAATGCAAATCTAAAATAAGCATTTTAAATAAACGGGATGCAGACGTTTACCTCTGAGACCAGACAAAAGTCACTAGTAAGGAAAAAGTCAAAATCCCAAAGTGGTTTTTCCTGATCCTCCCCATCGCAACAGTTTTTGAGGTGGCTTCGGGATGCGAGTGAGGAGAGCGCACATCCAACTTACTCCAGACAGTGCAGAGGAGCCAATGAGGGGCGCATGCGTGCAGACAGCCCAAAATCAAAGAGTGGAGACTGACGATGGTGGATGAGCAGTTTTCATTGCAGAGGAAAATATTAAAGGAACAAGTGGAGGTGTCTAATGAAGAAACAGGTATTTATGCCACAAGTGAAAAGAACAACATCAATATTAGTTTTAGGCTTGTTTTATTCTTTATACTATATGTGTTACATTGCGGATAAGTCTGTCTACATGTTGACAAGGTCAAACAACTGAATGCGCTGTAGAGTTAAAATGGTCAGATTGCCAAGTAAAGACTAAGTTTATTCCCTCATTTTTTTAAATTACTACACCTTTTCAGTGGCTACAAAGAGAAAAAGCACTTCATTCATTACAAAGTGAAACTTCATAGAGCCACATCTGTGCCCGACAATCATGCACTATCTCTCCAAAAACAGACATTTAATGTCACCAACACCCCAGGGGGCATCACACCTCAGTCTTCCCTGCAGTGTTTCCAGAGGACCTGCAGTAAATCAGAAGGTGCAAGGGGAGCAGCGGAGCAGAACAGTGGATGAGAAAACACAATCCCACAATTCATTTTCCCAGGTTTGAGCACAGATTTGAAGCCACAAACAGGGATGCGAGCCTCCCCTAAACTGCCTTTGATCTTGTTGTAGTGGGAGCTGTGCTTCTGTAGAGGGCAGGCTTCTGAAAGCATTGGTTCACTGTTGCATCACCACCAGTTACAGCCATCATAGATTATATCACACACTTCTTTTTGAATGTGTTTCTTAGGTTGTGTGCGTGAGCATCACGTGTGTGCTGTTTGTCCAGGGTCCGAGAAGTTGTTCTGCGTACAAGGTGGGCTTAAAGTGACTGAGGCCTGTGAAGGGCAGCGATTCAGCTCCTGATCAGAACACAAGTGGGCAGTGGTCACAGCCTGTGAAATGAATAGATGTGCGGCAGGAGAATAAATGAGTTTCTGATTCATTTCCTCTGTCAGATGAAGGCAGATTAAATACTAAGAGAGGGTTCACAGAGAGAGAAAGAGCGAGAGACAGGGGGTGAGGTGAGGTTGGCTGGATGCTGACACATGCCCTTTTCCAGGTCCTCTTAGTTTTGAAGATCCATGTCCCTGCAAGACCAGAATACAGCAGAGCACAAAATGTGACAGCAGCATGGAGAAACCTCTCTATCTGTAGTATACCACACAGCCCAAGCTGTTACTGTGCTCCCTGTCCTCTCATCGGCTTCTTCAAAAGAACCATGTGGCAAAAACATATAAAGGGAATAGATGTGATGCAGCTGTCCTCATGCTTTCCATCTCGTCTGTATCATTACTGTGCAGAATGTTATAAACAAAACAACTATATATATTCTCTGACAGCAACATGAAAAGCACAATGAGGAGATTTTCACTCCTCCATGTTACATAATATCTCTCTCTCTCTCTCCCTCTCTCTGTTTTTCACTCCTCCATGTTACATAACATCTCTCTCTCTCTCCCTCTCTCTGTCTTTGTGCACCATATCTCTCTCCTTCTTTCCTGGACATGGAGCTGTGCTCTAAAAGTGACTCACTTATAGGCAGTAAAGTGAATAGTCACTGTTTCATGTGGTTACTGTGCAAAGCAAGCACTGGTTTATTTTGCTTAGGAGACTTGCTCCCCATGGAGAAACAGTGTTGTCATTACAATGACTTTTGCCGGCCCTCAGGTAAAGCGTATATCAAAGAGGAGAGGGCGCCTGATGCATATTTTTCTTCTGAAATTAACTGAGCACCCAGCCCCATTTGTATTGTAAATGGTGATGATGATAAAAGCCACAGTCCTGGCATCAATGCAGCAACAACGCCACCTAACATCATTCTGTTCTTTTTCGCCTACAACTCCGGGGGCTGTTTCAGCATTAGGAATTATTGATGTCTTTACTGCCTAGATAAAAGTCTTTGACAAAAACGGTGGGTAGTTATTGTTCCACTGAAGCTATCATAATTAGAAGTGAGAAAGATTTGTGGCTCTTTGAAATAATAAGTAAGTGTGAATAAACACGCCTTCAATCGTTGTCAGATTTTGTGTTGATTTTGCTCATTTGTACAAGGATGCTGGATACTCTGCAACTATTCTTCCTGTGTTCTTGTGTATTTATAACAGCGGTACAGTTTACAGTATGTGGGACTGACTCGCAGGAAACTAGAGTCCATGATGATCATAATAAAGGAACATGTCACCCAGTGGAATAGTGAGGCTCAATGATGTGTTTTTAAATTTCTGGTATAAATATAAAAAGCTATATCAGGCTTTGGTACACAGACAAAACTTGCTAGAAGGATCAATTCAGTGAGTGTTTTAGGTTTGTTTATGTAATATTAATAATTAGAAGACAAATATACAAAAACATCGGACCCTTATAACAGTGACAAGATGGACGCAGCTGTACCAACATAATTAAGAGTACTCTGTTTACCTGACACTCTCTAAGGTGTCCTTGGCCAGGTAAATGTACCAGTACACTAGGTTGAATAGGGCAAAGCCAAGGGGGAAGAGGACGCGGGCATACATGTCGATGAGGCTGGTGCCGGCCAGCTGCAGGATCTGAGGAAAGGCTGAGCCCTGCTGGAGGAAAATCAGCAGTGGCGGAACATCTCCTGGATCACTGCGACACACTGAGTGGCTTCTCCTCTTTAGGCTTTCCTGAGGGCTGCTGTCCAGCTGGTAGGAGGGGTAAGGGGTGGCGTGGAGGAAAAGCAGGAAGAAGAGATAGAAAAAAAAAAAAAAAAGAGTATTAATGTTTTAAGAAATGGGATTTCTGTCTTGAGAGTACTGATGTTGGTGCACAGTAAAAGCTACATTTTAACATGCTTGTGTCATGCATACAAGGCTGCATAGAGCTTTCTCTCAGTGAGACACCAGCATCCCTGTGGAACAGAGAAGGTAGTTAGCTAGGTGCCTGTAGGACAGTTAACAGATTATGCAGGGAGGAGTGCTGGGGTTATTCCCTGTTCTCACAGTGAGGCTATTTTTAAAGCCTCTAACCATGAGCCGTACACGTGAGACAAAAGCCAGGAGGACACTGCAGTGCTTACTGTACTAACATAAAGCACATAGCTTGAGATGAGAGTACTACAACAGCATGTATTACTAATTAATGTGTGGTGTGCTCTGAATGGCACAAATGGAAGAGGCAGGGTGACCACATAAAAATGCATAGAAAGCAACCCCCTATCTGTGGCAAGATTTCTTTTTATCAGTATCTGAGTTTATGGCGCTGCTTCCTGATCAGTATTAACATCACTGTCTGCAACACTGAGGAGACTTATCTCCATTCATTGCCATTAGCTATGCATTTTAAATGCCATGTGACATAAATCACAGACTTTCCTCAGATGACAGGAGAAGCTGTTGTTGGTGAGCAGGTTGTTTAATACAAAGTCTGGGAACAAAACCAATTATCCTGCTGTCAGGTCATGTAGAAGTAGATCTGGTTTTAAACATGTATATTCATACATGTTCTGACTTTTATATCTTCCTATTAAAGACCTTTTTATTTACATTTATTTTCAGATATAAAAAAACACTTTTACAATTTGGGAAATGCGTTTATTCACTTTTTTTGCTGAGCTTTAAGCAAAAAAAATTGGAACCACTCATGTTTAAACCCAGCAGCTGGTTAGTTTAGCATAACGGCTGGAAACAGGTAAACAGCTGGCAAAGCTGTGGCGAGAAATGCTTACTCACTGCTGGCTGGTGATATTTTCATATTTATTGTACAGACATTTCATCGAACTCTTAGCAAGAACATGAATTAGTCCAAAATGCCCCAAAATGTTAAACATTTTTCAAATGTATACAATATATGTGCTTTTTATATCATTTTTTGGTTAAATATCAATCCTTCTGATTGAGCTATTCCATGAATTATTACCATTTCAACACATAAAATTTACAAACAATTTTTTTTTTTTACAATTTCACATTGTTTAAGCTCTAATATTTGAAGTGAAAAGGCATGACAATGGTATGAGTACAAACGTTTACACTTTTATATTAAAACTATTTTCTGTGATTTTGATTCAACAAAAAAAAGTATATAAAATCAGCACAGTGAGGTAATGGGGCATCTGTTGCACTTAATTAACCATATTTTAATGATGACAATAAAACTTTAGCTTGAATCTATCTCATAGTAACAACATAAGGTCAGCTGCTCACCGAAGCTGTGTCCTCCTCATCGCTGTCAGTTGCCTCGAGCTTGTCTTGTCTGGCTTCTTGCTTCTTCAGATGGTTGGCCTGGCGAGTGGAAAAGTAGTTTACTGCTGCAAACTCAACAAGAGCCGATGCCACAAAGGCAAAACACACAGCGATGAACCAATCCATGGCAGTTGCATAGGCTACTTTGGGAAGTGACTGGCGAGCGCTGATGCTTAATGTGGTCATGGTCAGCACAGTGGTGATGCCTGGAGGAAAACAAAACATATATGTGTATATACATGGACACACATACATGATGTAGCATCATCGTGCAATCAGCTGTCCAATACTGGTTGGAAAAGGAACGTACCAGCAACCGTGCGAGCAGGAACAGACTCTTTGTTGATCCAAAAAGAGACTTGTGACAGCACAACAATCATTATAAGAGGGATGTAGGTCTGTATGAGATAGTAACCAATCTTCCTCTGGAGGTGGAAATGGACCACCTGCACAGAGTACTGACCTGCAAGATAAACAGCATGTGTGAAGAGAGCAATCCCAAGGGACAGAGCGGGGTAGCACAGAGCAGAACAGATGCCCTTGCCTGTCCTTGAAACAGAGTAGATAGAAACATACAGATATATTGCTCCTGTTAGGACTGGAACTATAAGACAGGAGATGATAGACAGAGAACAGGACAATAAAGAGATGGGAACAAAAAGGAAGCATAGCAGATATTTAAAAATGGAATAAAGTCATGAAGGGGAGGCGGAATGAATGAGGAGGGGGCAGGAGAAAGAGCATGCAGTGTCACTATGCGTTAACACTGCCCTGCTCTGTCTAAACACATGCAGACAGACAAAAACATGCTGCATCATACACACAGACAAAAACAGAGGTTGTATCTCTTTCTCTTTGGGTTTTTGAAGCCTGACTCATCCTTTTCCTCTTTATTCCATGGATCTGCTGGGCACACAGCAGGAGAGCACTTCTCCTTACTGTGAAAACAAAAAATACACACGCATACTACTCCATCCTTCCTCCTCTCTGTCACTGCATTGACTGAGCATTAAAACCATATGGTTCTTTTTTATAGGCACATTGTATGCATTAGGCTCGGCCACTTAAGCATCTTAGATGGCTGCTCAAGGAAGCTTTTACTGCGAGGGAGTAATGGGCACTAATGCAGAGTTTGAAGAGACTCATTGACCTCTTTCTGCTCATAAATTCATCAGCTCGTGAAAATTTTCAAAATTAAACTTTTAAGTACAAGTACAACTGTAGGAGTGTCCTTAAAATAAATCTGGCAAAGGGCATTACCTGTGTTTGATTTGAAAATCTCACTGGATAGAGTCTGTCCCACTAGATCATACTGAAGAAGGCTCATGGACTCTTTGGGGCACTCGACAGAAGCTTTTGGTCCCTTCCTCCAGGTGAACTTAATTTCACTGCTTGTGTAGGCATCTAAAATGGAAAATGCACAAAGGAAACCCCTCAAACAACTCAAAGGTTGATGACATTTATAGATCTAGACATACAAGAAATCTGCTTTACTCACAGCTTCCAAACCTGAGAGGGCAGGAGTGGCTGTCCATGGGGAAGTCCATCAGGTTCATTGGACACTCTGCACTGATTGTCAGTCTAGTAGCAAGACAACACACAGATCAGTCTCAGTCATTTATTCTTTTAAACCTGGGGTGAGGAGACAGCCTTATTAACTAAACAATAGCTGTGCTATCCAGTTTACCTCATGGTGTAGAGGACGGTCCCATTCTGCATGATACGGAAGAGCTTGTTGGGTGTGGTCATGTTGTGGGATATAGACTTCTTGGAGTTTCTGAAGAATGTGTCTGGTGTCCAGATCTTGTCCACCATACGGTTGTTCAGTCGCAGGATTTCAGTAGGGCCCTCAAATTTCAGCCGCTCATCAACCCACATCTGACGGAAGAACATGTCCATGGTGTACTCCTGATGCATACATAAAACACGTTAGTAGATGTGAAACCTTATGATCAACAAAACTACAACTAGAGATTTAAACTTTAAATTTAGATCTTTGTAGACACCAAACATACAGTCACCATAATTCACCGGTATGCATGGGCACATATTGCAACTTATAGCGGGAGGTGAGGAGAGATGATGAGGCAATGATGGATGCCACTCATCCCAGATAATCATTAATCAATCCTTTCAGCCATTCACTCTGCCTGACGTGTTGTCATATTGATTTTGAGGCCATCGATAATGGAGTTATAGGGCTGGTCAAACAGATTAAAGCTCATTAGATAGTCTCATGGCAGATTTCCCATAAGGCAGGCATTCAGTGGTCACTGAAGCATTGTTACCTTCTCATAGTCAGCACATACATCTCTTAAGAAGTAGTGTCTTACCATCTCAACATCAGAAACAGGCCCAAAGCTGGTGACAAAGATGTCTGTTTTCACCTCTGTAATACCACCTGCAACAATAATTGGCAACTTTGTAATGTACACAATAACACAAAGCAGTACAGCACTATCAATTTATTGGTATAAGGCTTTAGGAGTTGCAGTCTGAATTACCTCCAGATCCAGGTCGCAGTCTGTTGTCATAACCATTCAAAAGTTGATCCAAAATACGTGTGATGTTGTCCGAGTGAATCTTCTCATCCCCACTTACATTACTAAGACTGCAGAGGAAAAGAAGATTAAACTCAGTCTCACTGAACCGTGATCCACTTTAAACTGAGAAAGAACACCTACCTTATCCAGCAGAAAAAGGTAACTAAAGTTAGTGACAGAATGGCCATCCTTGGCAGCACTTATTACCAAATTTTAAGTCAGCTCTCAATTCAGTACTGCATAAAGTAGCATGAAAAAGGACTAAAATGAAGAGTGTAGGCGTCTATACAAGTGTCACTGAAGTGACTGGTTGGTTTGCATAATGACACAGGAGACACTTAAGGCAAAACAGTAATCTAATTAACAGATTAGTAAATCCTCTCCATTTTTAGACAAACACTGGATTCTCCTGCTTTATGATGTAACAAAATTAAGATCATTAAAGACAAATATACGAACGTGAAACTGATGCACCGCATCATATTAATGTTATGAATTCAATAACAAAAAACCTATTGTCTCACGAGGACATTTTATAGTTAATAGAATTAGACAGCAGATGGTGCTGTTGCACCATTGTTGTTTACAACCGGAAGTAGCTACATAGAGGAAAAAGAGAAGAAGAAGACGCGTTAGCTATGGTGTTAGCATGACTTACTTGTTAGTCAGTTAGCTGTCGTTAGTAACCTGTCACTCGGTGCAAAGCAACAACATGTCAGTGCACTTCGAAGAGAGGAGCGGTGTCGTTCCCTGTAAGACACCCTGGGGATCCTGGTACCAGACCATGGAGGAGGTTTTCATCGAAGTTAATGTGCCTCATGGGACGTCTGCTAAAGAAGTCAAGTGTCATTTGGGATCCAGAGACATCGAGCTGCACGTCAAAGGGAAGGAAATAATCAAGGTAAGCTTTATGAAGTGACCCTCGAAGACTGTACTGTGGAATCACATCTCCCTCCTCTCAGACAACACCTGTTAAAGTCAAAGAGAAGGAAGGCCAGATAAAGGTGCGGAGGTGTCTAAGCAGATTCTCTTAACTTTTTCCGAATCAGTTTTGTTTATCAGGAATTCCCTCAAAACACCAACAAACAAAACCTGGAAACATGCAGAAACATCTTTGTTTTGTTTTTTTAAAGTAGTCAGTAAAAACGTCTCAGTTGCTAAAGTCAAACTCACACTGGAAGTGGGAGTACTTATGCAGAGAGAGCGCGGGTGTTTTAATAACATGGGCTGTTCTACCTGTGCCTATATTTGCTATGAAAAGTCAAAATGTGTAAGGTGATACCTTTACCGTAAATGTAAGTATATAGAGTATATAGGCGCACTTCAAATTCTAGCGCGGTTGGCTTGACCACGGAAAACTGAACGGCGGCTGATTTGACCGCAGTCTTCACATTGCCTTTTATTTACCCTACCAGGGAAAGTTGTTTGACACAACCGTGTCTGATGAGGCTACTTGGACACTAGGTACGTTTCATTCTTAGAAGTAACTCACACAGATTTAACTTAAACTAGAATGTACAAAAGCCACTCATTTCATTCTTGTTTACCGGCTTTCTATCCTCAGAGGATAAGTGTCTAATCCGGATCATTCTGATGAAGACCAACAGAGAAGCAGGGAACTGCTGGTCCTCCTTGCTGGAGGGGGACTACTGCGCCAACGCCTGGGTCCAGGACCAGATGCAGAGAAAGCTTACACTGGAGAGGTTCCAGCGGGAGGTTAGTTTTGATATAGTGCCATTTTAAGGCTCTTGGTGTATTTTGACAGTAGCATAGGCCATCAAATGCTTACCTGTCTCCTGCTACACCTGGTCACATCACTTGAACTTTGTTAGCCAGGTAGGTAGGCTACCACATTCTTATAAGACACTTTGTTAAGGGTTTATGAGTTGTAACATAGCTTAGACATTTACTAAAGCCTCATACATACATAGATTAAAAACAAAAAACAACTAATTTCCATTGCAATTGTAAAGAATCCCTTTGGCTGGTTTGTCCTCTGTATTTGCCCGAAAGGCAGTTACAAACATGGCTGCTTCAACAATAAATGGTCATGGATTTCTTACCTTTTAATAGCCCTGCAGATGTAAATGTTAAGTCATTAGTAAAGGGTTTCATTACTCAAGTGTGTAGCAGTGTTTAAATAAAAAATAAAGAAAAAAAAGATGATGTTAATAAATGGATTTAAATCCAGATCATCTGCCACCCTTTTCTGGTGAAATGATGTAACCAGACCAGATTTCACAACCCGGCAACTCAAAAGTTGATCTTTAAAATCCCTGGCAAATGACTTAATATGTAATGCCAATATTTAAAATGTATAAACCCCTAAAAAAGTGTCTTATGTGGTTAAGATTACTTTAATTGGTGTAATTTGTGTATATAATAGGAACAAGGCAATGTTTTTGTCCTTTAACACTTGAACAGTGCTTTTCAAACAACTTGGGGTGATGAGAAATCAGATTCATCCTCAGCTGATCACAAATTTGTTTGAATTTGTTAAAAGAAAAAATAGGCGCTAGTCTTGATAAGCAGCCACAGGTTCATGCTCATTAATTAATTGCACTCCACTTTGCTAGAATCCTGGATTTGACTTCAGCGGTGCAGAGATCTCTGGCAATTTTGCTGGTGGCGGTCCGGACTTTTCCAGTTTACAGAAGTGACTGTTGCCACAGTGTTAAAAACCTGTTACCCACTGGAGATGTCCCCTCTTCCTCCTGATGAACACTAGAGGACATCTATGACCCACAGGAACAGTGGATCCTTCAGGTCTTGTGTAAGAGAAGTGAAAACGTCTTGCCATCAGGGAACTCATATTTGGCAGTCAGCAAGACGTGACTGTGCAGCAGAGACTTGATACAACAGCATATTAATCTCTTTTCTTGGCTGTGGACTGTTGCTAAGCCTGATTGAGCAGATTGCAAAGTCATTCATTTTACAAGCAGAATAGTTAAAGGCAACTGTTGTCATAAAAAAAAAAAATCCTTGGAGCGGTCTTTGATAATGAAACAAATGCACAAATTAGTAACTTTTCAATAAAGTTTTATTGAAAGGTGCAAGTACATGGGTTAACCAGATGCTGTATTCAATTGGCCATTTTTAATTTTGAGAATTTGTCACTAAAGAAAACTAGACAGGGATGTGGGCAAAAAAAAAAAAAAAAAAAAAACCTATACCAATTTCAGTCCACATTTCCACTGCACTTTCAAATTTTTTTAGTGTTCTCTACATAGCTTGACAATAGAAATCAATACTATATGTGGCACTTCAGCTTCACTCAGTTGCCAAAAATAATTTAGTGAAAACAAGTCATATGTAACTGCTGATGACATTTCACCTCAGACAGTATGGTTAGCCATGTGTGACAGGATCGTCACTGGAGAAAACCTGAGATCCATCACCATATCTCAGAAAAAAAAAAAAAAAAACCTAAAGTTCTCACCTTGGGTAGGAGTGTGCATTCACGACAGTTTAGCAACCTAGGGTGGGAGTTGAGGATTCTGGGCCCGATTTCTTGGTTCCATTTTTGCTGTTCACAAAATCCCTCTCCCTCCTCTTCCACATGGTGGACTGAGGACCTAGGTGGTTCTTTACTTATTAGCTTAAAACCAGCAACTTGTTCAAGGAAATACCAAATACAGTGGTACTGATTTAAACAAGAACATACTGTACACTTGTGCAAACAACTCAACCAGGAAAGTAAAACTTAGCAAGATGGCAGTAGATGAACCAATCTGACGAAGCATTACTCCTTGTCAATGGGGAAGATAAAAATACAGTGTACTTGAGGGAAATCAACATTTGTAGCTTTTCCTTAAATACATCCATCATCACCGGTGAATATCTGTAAGGAAAATAACTAGATGTATGTGGGTGACAAGAACAAAGATTCTTTGGGGACACCCATTCATACAACCAAGTTTTAAGAAGCAGACTCGGGTATGGTGGGAAGATGAGCGATCTTATAGTAGCTGTGCTTCAGCTGACGTGCCGTTCTTCCTGAAATGGTCCAGCGAAGTCTATGGCTGTTTGGCTTTGCGCACTTGGTGTTGGTATATTCAGTCAGGCATTTTCCAACTAACTCATGCACACACAGAAGATCTCCATCTTTGATCTGCACAGAAGAAACACACAAATTGTAAACTATACTGTGGAATCACATCTAGTTTTTTTCCCCCCATCTTATGTTAATAACCAATTTCCAAAAATCACATTAAGCAAGATTTGGGCACTAACCAAACACAGCTATGGCAAAAGCAAAAATATTTTAAGTTGTTCTCTACATCACACAGATTTAAAATTGTAAAAGTGGTTTATATTTACATTCAGCTGCTGCTGCAGACTTCGCAGGGCCTCTGATATTTTGTCAGCGTGCTTTGGGTCGTGTTGTTCCTGAGCCTCATAACACAGGAGAGCAATGGCAAGCAGAGATGGCTGCAGAGAAGAGATTACAATTACAAAAAACTGCCAACACAGTAACCAGGACTGTTTAAGAAAACTGGGACACAACATTTTAAAAATGAATATGCTCAACACAGCCTACTTTAAACCTAGGCTACCACTAAAAATGATTACGTTAGAAGACTGAAACTACTGGAAGCCACTTTGACATTATGAATTCTTCTGATACAAAATAAATGGAAATGGAGCATCTTATGATCTTGGGAGATGAGTTGTTTGGACCAAAATGCTATTTGATATTCACTGGGAACTATTTGACAATTATTCGAAGAGCCCGCATTACTGAGAGTCCCACTCTGTATTGACTAGCTCTGTATTGCCAATGTTGTCAGGTACACATGGTGTGACTTTTTACACGAGTCCCCAATGTGGTGGAAAGCATATTCGCCAGGTTCGAAGTAGTAAGGTGCTCCGGTATGGCTTCAGTCTGAAGAACAGCACTCTAGTTTTTTTTTCCCCAGTTGCTCATATAATGGCAGACGACTGTGACCACGTAGCTGTGGTCAGAGAAACTATTTTGACACTTGTCAAACAAATGCAGTTCACATGCACTGTCATCAAGGTTTATCGAGTTGTGCCATGGCCATTTTTCTTGATGGCTGTAGTCTCTAAATATTTCTGCTGTTTGTATTTGGCAAACAAATACTGCCCATCCCTAGTTTTGACCTACCTTTATTTTGGAGAATGCAAATGAGCAGTGACAGGCTTTCAGCTGAGCCCCAAGTCTCTCAAGGCTCAGTATCTTCTTGCTGAAAAAGAAAATACTTTGTGTCAAGACTACAACTTGTATACAAGATGGATTTGAAGAAGGGCTTCAGTCTATTTCAGTCCATCAAGTGACAAAAGAATGATAGTGTATTTATACATTTTTACTAACGTACAAAACAATCCCGGTAATGTACACAGGATTGTCATATTCCTTTTCTAACACACTGTCTAAAAATCTACAAGACTTAGGACTGCGCCTGTTGGCCTTAAAAATATTTTCAGCTACTGTTCTCTAATGGCAAATATGACAAGACAAATTTTAGTAGTAGATTAAGTCTGCAGTCCTCCATGTATTCTCACTTGTGTTTGTTTTATAATTGATTTATTCATCCACTTTTCTTTCAATAATAAACTATTTAATGTGCAATTCCTGTGAGTTCCTGTGATGAAAGATTCATACTGTCGATTTTTAGTTTTCACCTACACTTTAAAAGTCTTCATCTGAAAGCACTGGTTTGGTTGGCGCAGTAAAAACAACATTTTCCTGTCTGGTTTTCTAATATAAAATATGAAGAATA
Source organism: Monopterus albus (assembly GCF_001952655.1). Taxonomy (NCBI): domain Eukaryota; kingdom Metazoa; phylum Chordata; class Actinopteri; order Synbranchiformes; family Synbranchidae; genus Monopterus; species Monopterus albus. The sequence continues at coordinate 369,465 of NW_018128097.1, forward strand.
TTTAATTTGACTGATGAGGGTCATTATTATAAAGATAGTGTTTTTGTTTGTTTGGTAAGTACATGTTAAGTACATCTTGTCAGTCAGAATGAAATATCCTGATGTAGAGTACTTTGAAAAGTGCACTCATATGTCATCATAAACCACATTATTATGATTTACCATTTAGATTCATTCTGAAGATGTTAGATATTACCAGGCATCTGAGGAAAAGTACAACCGGGTCATGTACAAACAAATGTTTTCTTTTTCACAGATTTGACACCACATAAAAAAGAAGACAGTTAAAAAAAGGGGAAGTGGCAAATTTACTGAATCTCAAAACTCAAAACTGCTTTGTGTGGTCACACAGCTTTCTCCTTCCCATTTTTATTCAACCACCAAACCTACAACTGCTTTTAAGAGAAGCACATTAAATCACATTTTTGACCATCTTTCCCACATTTTCACACCGACTCATCTATCTGGGTGAAACAGACCAAAATGCCACTGAAGCAAAATGACATGTTAAACATGACGACCAACGTTTACCATCCAACCTGACAGCACTGGAGAGGATCTGCAAGGAGGAATGGCAGAGGATCCCCAAATGCAGGTGTGAAAAACTTGTTGCATCATTCCCAAAAAGACTCATGGCTGTATTAGCTCAAAAGGGTGCTTCTACTAAATACTGAGCAAAGGGTCTGAATACTTATGACCATGTGATATTTCAGTTTGTCTTTTTTAATAAAAATGCAAAAATGTCAAATGCTGTGTTTTTCTGTCAATATGGGGTGCTGTGTGTACATTAATGAGGAAAAAATGAACTTGAATGATTTTAGCATATGGCTACAATATAACAAAGAGTGAAAAATTTAAGGGGGTCTGAATACTTTCCGTGTCCACTGTATATAATGCTGTTGAGTCTTGCTTCAGCCCTGCAGGTTGATGTGACTGTCTGTCCTCACCTCTCAGCGTCGAGCTGCTCCTGGATGTGGTTGTGAAAGAAGCGGAGAAAGTGGAGGGCTGTGGGGGCCTTCACCTTCCAGTAGAGCTTCTCCAAGATGATCTTTTCCATTCTCATCATGTCAGACACTGTGAAGCGATTCTGACTGATGCGGATCAGGTCATTGGCCAGAGGCACGTTCTTCTCCTCTTCCGAGGACTTCACAGCAATGTAGAAGCAGCAGAGGCCCACACAGGCCAGGTGCTTTGGTTGAATCTGCAGAGGACACAAACAAAATTGGATTATAAAACCATGTTTTGACCAATTTTGTGCTGTCAACAAGGTCAAATTAGAGTCACTATTGTGCACAAACCTTTACTACAGAAAGGAATCGATCTAGCATGCTGATGGCCAGTGAGAAGGTCTCTGAGCTGAAACCAAAGAACCTGGTCAGAGAGAGCAGGTCCTTCACCTCCAACTCCCTCAGTCTGGGGGTCATCCTGAGGCCATTGTCCTGGGCACCCTCTATGAGCCTCAAACCACTCAGCAGTGGTTGGTATCGTGCCTCCAGATCTGTCATGCCCTTCAGTTCAACAGCAAAGGGCTTTGCTCCGGGTCCTGTGACTGTTTCAATCATCTGTACAGATGGAAAAAGAGAACTCAGTAACACCGATTTAACTGATTCAGAATATTTCTGACTACATCTCGTATACGTATGTATGATCATCACTATCTACATATATTAAAGCTAAAACAATTGTATTATAGCCCTAACTTATACAGCTATACTGTCTATATGTGCTTTAATAAGACACTGTTCTGAGTTATATGGTCTGAGTAAAAGTGTGATATGATGGCCAAACAGGAAGAGACATTGTTCAACTCTCCAGTAATAGTCAAATATGCTATAAATTTGCATATGCAAGATAAAACTGCTGCACAATATTAAGATAACCAAGTCCCAAATGTTAACTCTGTCAATGTAAGGGGGGATATGTATAAAGTCATATATCTAACAGATTTTATGAATGCATATGGACCCAAGTATCTTAACAGACACTTTAATTTTCCAAATGGGTGGTTTATTTTACATGGGTGTAGTGCTCAGGAGTATCTGAGCATGGGAGTGTTTCCAAGTGTGTAGGTTTTCCACCAACAAGCCTTCCCCTAGCAGCTGTCACTGAACTGGATTTAACTGGACTAGACCGGGGTTGGTGTAACATGGATATGTTAACACAGACATGTCGACCAAGTTTTTCCACACTTTTAAATCATAAATGTTTACCCTGGACACAAACTGAACTCCTCCCTCCTGGAGGGTGCTACAGGTCACTATACTCCGAAACAACCAACAAGGACAGTTTCTTGCCCAGGCCATCACTCTGATCAACACTTAACCCATGACTGTATAACAACATGACAACCCTTAGTGAAATACCCTGAAAATATACCTTTTGTATATATCTATTTAAAAAACTGCATCTCAACAGTGTACACATATACACCGTGACACTCTGGAGACATTGAGCGTGAGCAGCTATGTCAAAGCACCAGGCCCAGCGTGTAGCACGCAAGGACCTGCATCATGTCAGGACATGTCCCTGTCATACACACTAATGGGGAGCTAACAGTTGAAAACAGCAAACCCAGCAGACAGAACGCTAACATCTTAAAGTACAAAACTGTGGATATAACTGTACGGCAGAACATCGTCGTCACTATGGAACTTAAGCGTACTGTCATACTTAATGAAGTGAAGGGAAAATGTCAAACTAATTTGACTTTACGATGAAACCGTTAGCTACAAGCGCTAGCCCTAGCTAACAGCAATTTTCAATATTTTGTGGCGTTGTTTTATTTACTTTTTCAGCTGACTGACAGCCACACAACAACATGATTGGTTTCTAAATTACCAAACATTATTTTAAGTTAATGTGACAGAAAAAGAAAATTTGTTTAGCTTACCTTGGATCAAGTTACGTTGCCTTTAATATAATCAAAAACAGCAGTGAAAGAAAGTCTCCGCGTGCTTTAAATTATCGAGGGAAGAGAGGCTTAAAGCACAAAAAAATGTAAGTATGAACTTTCACAAAATAAAATTTTAGATCAACTTCTGCCTATGCACACCCCCTACCCTGGGCGTAAGGCGATGGTGAAAAGGACAGTTTACTTACTAATGCAGGCATAAAACCAAACCCATGCCCAGTCATAATGAGCTTTCATTGGTCATCGACGAATAATATACCTGGTTCTGAGTTTCAATTGGATATATTTTCAACCATTCACAACTAAGTCCCGCCCTTTGCATACTGCAAGACCAATCGTAGGTAAAGAGGCGGGACATGGTCAAAAATTGCGTCTTCTCTTATTATTTTGCCAATAAAATCATATGATACTTATCCTTATTAAAATATTTTGAATCAACAATAAATAGCACAATGGACTCAACATCAATCGAAACAGTTAAGCTTTTTCATGAGTACTGCATTCAATAATAGGGGCCAAGAAAAGTGTAAAACATTGCAGGAGAGAGGGAAAACAGTAGTCTTTAACAGATTTTCCAGAAAATTGCTCATGATTTGTAAAAAAAAAATCATATTGTTTTCACTAACTACGTATAATTCCAACGTCCAACTTCCCCTTTAAATTGGACGTAATTGTCAGATTTCTGGAACAATCTGGAAGGAACAGGAACCTGGTGAGATCAGCACTTAACTCGATCTATCACGTCTTAAGATTTATCTGTCTAAAAATAAAACAGGCTAATTATGGAGAGAACAGGACACGTTATCAATAAAGCAACTTTTTATTACATCAGGATATACAAATCTATAAGAAGGCCCACACAGACCCATTATATAGATCTACTGACATCAAGAGATTGAATCCTGAATTTACATACATCCAACAACATATATAGTTTTTCCAGTTTAAAACTGTGAAATAATTATCAGTACACAGGCCTATTTTAGATACAACATAGGGGCTGACATGTAAGTACAACGGTACACCTTTTATAATGATTAATGATAATATATGATTTAAAGTGCTTATAAATCACAATATAATGTATAATCCATACATCCTTTAACAGCAATATCATGTCACTTTAATAATATATATTTCACTGTGAGTACTGTCATCAAAAATTACAAGTGTAATATGACAGATAAAGGAAATTAGCATATTAAGTGCAGAAACAGAAAATCTGGCAATGAAGATTATTTTATACTTTTAGGAATGAAGGTTAGGAGCCATGCAGAGCCCATGCTATACAGAGTGCTGCATAAAAACTTAGAGGAGCATTTAGTAGACATGGAAGACTTCAGACTGACTAACTTCCAGTAGCATTAAATGAATTTCTATAAAACTGTTAATTCACATTGTAAAAATAATACACTTGATTGTTAGTCTGTAATCTTTTGATGTGGTAGAAAGTCTTCTAATTCAAATTCCTTCCTGAGGTTAAGGAACACGCAGATGGAAGACTAAAGAAGCTATGAAAAGGAAAAGCAAAAAATAAAAAAGCATGTCATTTATCTGAACCATCAACCCTACATATTCATCAAGGGCATTAGACAAGCCTCAACGAGATACATATTAATAATATTTAGTTCAAGTAATAATGTTTAATAAGCATTTTATTATCTTTTTTTGCTGCCACTGACTGTAGCAAAATCAAAACTGAAACTTGAATGAGCGCTTTCACAGAAACACCGCTCTTAATAAACAAAATAATGATGACAACAGGTGAAATATGAGATGCTTTCAATCATACAAATGATGGATTTGAGGAGAAGTCCCAGAGAACTGAGAGAACTGAACAGGAATGGGTTTGGCTGACCGACAGATGAACCAAAGCTCTATTTGGTTTTCCACTGTCATTATTTATTTGAATGTAAATTAAGGTATTTTCTCATTTCCAGACTCGTTGTAAATAATTATTTGCATTATAACTTTGCATAGAATGGTGGTTGGACAACAAAATAATCTTACCTCCAGCTACCAGCAATAAAAATATAATTTTTATACAATTTTAGAGACTCTGTATTAAAAACCCTGCTGGAGCCTACTCAATTTGTAAATGCTTGCATGTATGAAAACACAAATGCTCACTCCGTGTTATTACATAATGTTACATTGAATCATCACTTCAGTTCAGTCAATAACAGTCTCCTCTTTCCATTAAGTCCTAACAGTGTCTCACTGAGAAACAAACTTAAATTTACAACAGGAGTTGACACATATAGAAAGAATAGGAAATAACAGAAGCAACATGTTATGAAAACAGCCCCTGGATGTGTTATTGTGTGTCTAACAGAGTCAGTATTAAATACTCTCAGCAAAGCTGCCTTTTTGATCCATAAGTAGAGAGTGGCTGATAGCCAACGCATTAATCAGGCTCACATACTTGCACAGTCACTGCGTCACTGAGTAATGTCAAATGTGATCATTCTCTTTTGTCCATACTGATGGTAGACACAGTCCTGGTTTCCCTGGATGTTTAATCCATAAATCAACTGAAAGGGGAAAAGAAATAAGACAAAATATGGGAAAAAAGTAAAAATGCAGGATCTGCTGTATGGTAGAAATCAAAAGAATGAATGAATGAAATGGGAATGCAACAGTGTTTGGTTGCAACTTGAAGCAATTTCCCTTTCCAAATGTTTTAGGCTGAGGTCAGGTTAGGAGCCCAACTCCAGTTTTTGATATTTAACATATAATTCAGATATACACATATGGAAATCAATGTCTCCAAAGAGACAGGCTGCATTCAGAGGTGGACTAAAATAAGATTAAAAGTGAATTTGTATAGATGCTTCTCAATTTGATCACACAGACTTTAAACTATTTTAATGCCATGTTGTACAAAGAAGACACACAACACTAACAGCATGCTGGGAGCACGGCTACCCAACCACGACTGTAGCACCAAAAAGGGTTGCAATACATTATATTGGCTTTTTCTGTCACGGATGCCATCTACAGAGGGAGAGGGGTCCTGCACTGCCACTAGACATTTTTATTAAGAGTGAGAGCTTACATGAACATTAATGGAGACCTGAGCCTTGTTTTTAGTTGAATGCTGGAAAACACACCTGCACTTTGTCTACTGAAACCAGAAAAATGAATCCATCCCATCACTATCAATACAGAGTGAGGATACTCTGCCCTAAAAGACACGAGGTTCAGATGGACAAAACATGAATGCCAGTAATGTGAGAAAAAAAATTTAAAGTTGCAACTAAGACAAAACCTATAAGCCAGAATTGACAACACCTGAAAATACTGGCTAATTACAATGGCATAATTCCTTTGTTACCGTTAATTTATTCACTGTTAGAGCTGTTAAAGCCACACAAATCTCTCATTATATTGAACACTTTAGAGGAACCAGGTTTTCATTTATTCATATTTTATTACATTTTACTGTTTAATAAGACAGTTTTGTGATTGTGGATTTTCAAAGGTACTGTAATTTCGAGGTTCAAATTGTGTATGCAAGTTTTGAGCACGCATGATCAAACCTGACATATAATGCTTCTACCTACAAAAATTGTTACGGTTCTACATGGGATGTCTCAGTATCATCTGTGTTGCACAAGCGTCAGTGAGATCAGTCGAATGTAAACAGAAGTGCCCCTGCCTTAGATACAGTCTGGCAGGTCAGCCTGCAGAGACAAAGCAGTCAGGATGTGTCAGGCAATCTGTGACCCTTCCTGCTGTGTCTGAACACACAGCGTCAGTCTCAATCTGTCCCTGTAACAGTTTCAGAGCCAACATGGCTTCTGGGACGATAACACTATCTCATTAATCAGTGTACGCCTCCCCTCTTCTGTCCAATCAAGTCCATATATACTGGCTTAGAGAACTGGCCTGTGAATATACTGTATGTGTGACATTTAACCAATTATCCTTGAGTAGCTTGAGAGATTTTAGCATTAATACGATTTAGTGGAATGAACGCTTGCTCGGACAGCCATGGTATACGGAAGAACCCGCTTGAGCAACAGCATACATGAAATGCATACAGAAAAGCAGACTTACTTCTTCTTGTCCTTGTCCTTCTTGAAGGGCTGCTGTGAGGAGCCTTGGAGTGCCTGTCCCATCAGTGTCTCAGCTGCAACCTTTCTCCTATTGAAGGCATTCATCTCCTCCTCTAGCTCTCGTCTTTTCTCCTCCAAATTCTTCTTTTCTTCCTGGTGCATCCGCTTGAGCTGCTCAAACCTCTCATGAAGCTAGAGATAATGATGATGTGTCACAGTGTGAGACAAACCAAATATGGCTTATTCGCAATGAGGAGTTATTTTATGATGATGTAAATCCTCACCTCTTTTTCCTTTTCTTTCAGCTCTGCTTCTGTCTCCTTCACTTTGTTGACAAACATCTGTCTCATTTCTTCCTCTTTACGCTGCAGCTCCGAAAGGAACTCCTTCCTCTTGGCTTCATATGTTTCCTGGAGGCTGAAGGTCAGGGTAAAAGCAATGCCAGGCTCAGTCAGATGCCTCTGGTCATAAGTTCATACTTAGTTTAGTTGTAACATAAATGTTTACTAGGTGGGCATCAATGCATCACAACAATATGACCTAGATAGACCGAAGATTAACATAAGTCTAAATTGCTAAATGAAGTCATTAGGTAACATCAAAAATATTTTCTACTCATTATGCAATACATTTTAAACACATATTTTTTGCATTCACCCTATTCTGATGTCCCATAATGCCTTGTGCCCAGATAGTTTCCAGTGTCAAGAGTATAAAGGATATCTATGAAAAAATACCAACACGACATCTTGTTGGACATACAATTATATATAGAGGAAATTTATGTATGAAGCTATGCAGCCTGGAATCTCCCAAATGATCTAGCAGAATTTGTTCAAACCATTTTAAAGGAGGTGAAGTATTTTTCTGATAATGATGCTTATGTACAGAAACAATTCTACATTTTAAATGTTGAGATGAGTTATGATTAGTGAACTATATACAAATTGTCCGAGTGTACAGCAAGGGAATTTGAGGCTCTATGCTATATATACTACAGCTGTAGTCAAGCTTAGTCAAGTTTAGAATAACAGAGTGATGCCTTTGTTCTATTGCAATCCTATAATTTTTATAGAAAATGTTTCATTTCGCAGTGCAAGCTGGCACACATCAAACCCACAGTAACAACATGCAGTGCACTGTGGTTGACTGAGAGGAGACGCTCGAACATGTTGGTAAACTAGACTATAACCATGTCTCAGAAGAAAAACAGCCTATAATAGCATTGTCTTAACAGAAATACAAGTGTGCTGCCTGTCTCATTCTTCAGACAAATCCATATGGCAGCCTGACATTATATATTGTCAGTTTAAATAGGTCGCAATTTTAAATACTACATCATATCCATTTAAATGCCGATATTAATGTGGTCAAAATACCTCAGGCAGCAGAAACCAGAAGAATAAGGGAAGGAAGAGCAGGAACCCTCATGGAAGAGCAAACCTCTGCACGGTATGTACCACCGTCAGATAGAAGAAGTGGCTGATATCGAAAAATCCTACCAGTGGCTGGTCAAAGTTGGACTGAAAGACAGCACAGAGGCACTAATCCTGGCAGCACAAGAACATGCTCTAAGTATAAGATCAATCGAGACAGGGGTCTACCATACCAGACAGGACCCCAGGTGCAGGCTGTGCAAAGATGCCCCTGAGACAATCCAGCACATAACAGCGGGGTGCAAGATGCTAGCAGGCAGGGCATACATGGAACGCCATAACCAAGTGGCTGGCATAGTGTACAGAAACATCTGTGCCGTAGTGATAGATGTAGCAATCCCAAGCAACATCAGGAAGAAAGAACACGAGAAGCTTGAGAAATACCAAGGGCTGAAAGAAGAGCTAGAAAAGATGTGGAAGGTGAAGGCACAAGTGGTCCCCATGGTAATAGGAACATTGGGGGCTGTGACCCCCCCAAACTGGGAGAGTGGCTCCAACAGATCCCAGGAACAACATCTGAAATGTCTGTCCAGAAGAGTGCAGTGCTAGGAACAGCTAAGATACTGGGCTCAAGCTCCCAGGCCTCTGGTAGAGGACCTGAGTTTGAAGGAAGGAAGGAAAGACCGCCCCAAAGTGGGGGGGAATTTATTTTATTTTTTTATATATAAAGAAAAAAAAAGAACGAATAGCCAAATACAGCTGATAGACAGTCAATTGACAAAATCCTTAGTCGGGTGCATCCCTAATTGCCAAGATGCATTACATCACCGCTATCCCTAATTTCACCTGAACGAGTGGGTGTCCGGGTTTGTGTCCTTGAAGCCCATCTCTTCCAGCTTGCAGCGACGGTACAGCTCATAATGTCGAGCATGTGTTTGCTCCCGAAGATCCTCCATGTTGACACGCAGTAGCATTTCCCTCAGCTTCACAAAATCACAATGGTTTTCATTCTCCACTAAAAAAAAGAGAAGTGTGGTCATTTAGCCACAAGCACTTACTGAAATCTTCAATAACCACTATGTACTCATAAAAATTGAGAAACAGAATATTATGTTTATAGCAAAACCAAAAAACTAATAACAATTTGACAGCAGGCATGTGAATAAACACCTGTACTGTCTGGGAGAATTTTATGATTCTTGTCAAATCATTTCAGCGGACTCACCTTGTACTGATCCCCAGGGATACAGTCTTGCTTTCATCATCTTATTTCCTACTTTAACATCTTCTACACTTCCCACCACAGCAAAAGGAAGATGAGACTGTAACACAGAGTACTGATACTGTTACGGTATAGTTAAAAGGCAGACCACTGCTGTGATATTTACTCTTGGATCACATTCTTATATTGTGCTGCTGTCTACTCAATTTCCTACCTTTCCTGCAATATCAATCATAAAATGGTGGCATGTTATTCAAACTGAATTTAGTGAATTTATTAGTGCAGAAAGTGAGTCTCTGTGTTAACATTTGTGTCCTGAACCGACTGAGTCAGACAAAATCATTACTCCTTCTTATTATAACAACTAGTTTGAAACACATAGGGTACATGTATTAGACTATACACAGAACTCACATTCATAGAGGAGTTGATCTCTGCGACAGCCTCGTCTTCTGTAGGGAACTGATATATCTGCACTCCATTGCTGACCAGCTCACTCATAATCTTAATCTTCAACTTGTCCAGCTCAATCTTGGATACTGTGTCTGCCTTTGCAATAACAGGGATGATGTTCACCTGCATGGAAAAGCCTAATATAAGTGACAGACTGAGAAACATGCAACAGCAACCGCTGAAGCACACAGCACCAAATTCTCCTGTCACCTTGCTGTCCAGTTTCTTCATTGTAACTAGATCCAGAGACTTCAGGGAGTGTCCGTTGGGAGCGATGAAATACAGGCAGATGTGGATCCTTGTGTCGTGTAAATTAAACAGGGACCGCTTTATTTTTAGCTCCTCTTCAAGGTACTTTCCAAACTGGGCATCAATGTACTCAAGAATGGGTTTATAGCTGCACAGAAAATAAGGAGATACACATTACACAATCACCATCATTAGTTTACCTTTACATGTATAAACATTAAGCTTTACATTGCCTTCTTTCGCTGTCTGTCAGTCATGCAAGTATCCTGGTGATAAACTCTGCAACTGCAGCCAAGAATCACTGGTTTTTATACTCCCTGCTGTTGACACACTCAAATGACTATTTAAATTACATCCGTTCTACCAGTCATTCCCTTATTTTCTCTTTTCCCTTCTGATTCACATGCCAGCAACAGGAAGTATCTCTTTCTCACTTTCAGAACTGTGTAAGTGTGGTGGCTGACGTATCGGAGCAAGAGAAGGAAAAGATTAATAGCTGGTGCTGATATAAGCAAAATAATTTTATATTGTCTTTTCTATTGACTTTACTATCAGAATTCTGGGATTAAAGTTAGAATTCTGACTTTAAACCTAATTCTAAAATTAATTCAGAATTCTAATTTGGAATTTTCAGTTTAAAGCCAGAATTCTGAGAAAAAAAAGTCTGAACTAAATCCTCTTCCATATTTAAATATCTGTATCAAACCCGCACTGAAAATTTCAAGTTTTCTATAACATTTGAATTTTTGATTCTTGCATTTTTGACCCAGTCTCTTTTCATTTTCCGCATGGACAGCACTCATTTGAACCAAAAAAATTAACATCTTAGTACCTTTCTTCTTTGTTGATCTGGTCTCCAAACCCAACAGTGTGCACAATGGTGAGCTTGAGGTTGACATTGCTCTCCTGCAGATCATATGTTTGGGGGCGCAGATGTACCTCACTCTCATAGTGGCTGGCTTCGTCATTTTCAAATGTTGTATTGAAAAGTGTGTTCATTAATGTTGATTTTCCTATTCCTGTCTCACCTGACAAAAACATATAAATGACATGGTGAACAGAGATGATGAATGAATAGTGCAAATTCAAAATGATCCTATGTTTCAATAACATTGCTAATTCTTCAGATTACGAACTCTTCATTTGTTCAGACATACCTACACAGAGGATGTTGAAACAGAATCCGTGCGCAACAGATCTGCTGACCAGCTGATCTGGAAGACTGTCAAACCCCACATGGCCTCCAAGCTCCAGGTTTCGCTTATCCTCATTCTGAAGTATTTGGAAATAGGTAGGGATGTATTAGAAGCTACTTGATGGATGGATGGATGGTCAGATGTCAGAGGAAACAACAATGACAACAAAAAGTCTTTGAAATTGAGAGGTGACTTTCTGCCACAACCTTTCAATCTTAAAAATCAGTATTTGTAAATGAGGTAATCTTTCTCTTTATCTTAACACACTCAACAGTCAGACCTATAAAAAGATTTGCCAACTACCAGGCTGTCTGGATTTTCCATGTAAATTAATAGAACACTGAAAATGCAATAGGATGTGTAAAGCTGTGTAACTACATATAATGTATTTTGCCCTGGCTGTAGAAGCTGAGAATTGGTTCATCTGCCATAAACAGACCCTGGGATACTGGCATCTTGCAAAAGGCTCAACATGAGGACTAGGATGTGCTCAATACAACAGTCATCCGTTTCTGTCCCTCTCTTTTCTCACACACACTCAGACACACACACAAAGAGCCCTTTATCTAGATGTTATTTCACCAGGATGGGAAGACATCCAAGTTGCTGGCTGCCCTGGTACCCATACCCCCTTTACAATTAGACAAACACACAGTTCCATACATATATCTTTTGTAATGCAGCCTGTATTATTAGACTAAATGCCAGACACCTAAGGTACTATGGCCTTTAAATTAACACACCATCACAGGCTACACGTTTTTCTGATATTCAGACTTTTCTCTGGTGAAGGAGCTAGTAGCAACACTTGGAGAAGCTACTCCTCTTAACTTAGTCTTTTACTGCCTGCTGCCCCGCTGTTAATTCAGCACCCGTGCACACACCTGTCAGAGATGCTGACATAGTTAACAGCAAAATGTTGATGCACAGGCTTCGTGTTGTTTCATGCTGGACGTGCTCGGATGCTGAAATGCAGCTTATCTGCATGTCACCACAGAATGTTCTTCAAAACGGGCCGCCGATGCATCGTTCCTATAGAATCAACAGTGACGTAGATGATAACCCATCTTCATCTCGATTCGTAAAGTCATAAGCTTCTTCACCGCAGCAACGTTGCTGCATTGTCGCCACACTCCCATTGCCATCACCTCGCTCTTAACACGCACCTGAATGCACGCAGCTAGTTATTTATAGTCGGAGGACGCATGCGGTTGCAGACAGTAGATCATCATACTTACTGCGGAAACATCCATCTCGTTGGCCGCCATGGTCGCAAGAATGATGTGTCTTCGGCTTGACCTGCTCTGCACATCACACAACACTCGCACTCCTTTCAATATGGCCAGATAGAGGCAACACCCCCTCGGTGCTGGAGGGCGACATTACAACAGCTAGACAGCTGCCTTACTCTACTTTGGGAGGACTTTAGTGAAAGCTCCACGGATTTTTTTTAAGTTAGGAATTATTCTGGTAAGTAGGACATGCCCCGGGTTTGCAGCTGCTGCCTCGGGAAACGGCAAGCTGTCACTAGAGTAGGATAATAGCTTACTATCCGACAGTTTCACCAGATTTGTCTTCTTTTATCAACAAAACAGATATAGTGCATGTCCCAGGGCTGTCACACATCTGGATTCCCAGAACACCAGAATTTCACAAAATCATTTCATTTCAGTTGGACACCAGCGAAACTTAACTACAAAGCAGCTTGATCTTGATGTATTTGTACTTTAGTTGACTGTTTCCATTTCCATGACAGCTTTATCTCATAGCCTACTTCTTCACAGTACAGATGTGTTCGTTTAGCTTACACCGAAACGCGTGGTTTTGCTGTGATATGTTTAAATAATGTTAATGAAATATTTTTCTAAGCCTTCAGCCTGCTTGTAAACGAGTAGGCTACTCAGCTTGGTCACAACATTTAAGATGACTGTTTTTAAAAATGTATGCATATATAATATAATATTGCTTATTGGACGGACCCTAAACCTAGGTTTTAACTGTAGTAATGTTTTAACTACAGCTTTAGTTAAACATTACTACAAAATTATAAAGAAGTAAAACTAGTGTTATTATAGATGTATGCATCATAAAAACACAAGTCCTGGTGTTAAACTAAAAACAAGCTATAGACTAACAGCCATGCAGTTTTTGTAGACTATGGTCCTTTTTATCTCTAGATGTGGGTAGCCTAAATACGGGTTACAAATATAGAGGTTTGATGATGATCATGAGACAACCATGAGACAGCCCGTCAGTCTGCACGGCCCCCCTCCTCTTGCCTGCATTTTAAATGGGAAGCGGCAGGTTGGAGGACAACAGACAGGGAGAGAGGGGCGCTCGGACACCGAGGAGATTATTCCTCAGAATTCCTGTCTGTTACATCCTTACATGCTTTTGTCCCGGCAGGACAAAATGACTTTGACCCAAGAATCCATATTGTCTTTTCTACTGGAGCGCGGAGGCAAAGTGAAGAACTCGGAGCTGCTGAACAGTTTCATGGGTCAAATCAACTGCAGTGATCCCGCGGAAAAGCAGCACAACAGGGACCTTTTCAAGAAGTTGGTGAACAGCGTCGCTGTGGTCAAACAGATCAACGAGGTGAAGTTTGTAGTTGTGAAGAAAAGGTATCAAGACTTTGTGAAAGATTTTGCACATGATGGCTCGCAGAAAACGCAAATGGATGACAGTTTCTCAAGCCAGCATGCGAGTCTTTCGTACACATCTCCCCATCAAGCCGACACAGCCGGCAGGATTTATTCAGACATGGAAAACACTGAATGCTATCCACCAATCATGAGTAGCAAATATTACGGCGATGTTACACAGATGCCTGTGGGAAACATGCAGAACAGCAGGGCGTTATCTAAAAGCCTTAGTAGTGCGGATACAACCACTGTCAAAGTCCTGAATATCTCCGGAGATCAAACGAGCAGAACGCGGAGATCTGGGGCTGTGTTTGCTGTCATAGCGGTAAAATCCCCACCGAGAGACCCCGCACCAGAACCACAGGATGGTTTACATTCCCAGGTGAATCAGCATCGAACCTCAGACAAACCAACTACGCAGGAAAGTAAAGTTTCTACAGCACCGGTGCCAACTCTCAGTTCTACCTTTGCAGCTTGTAAGGATGCATTATTAAGTGGCACACAGTGTGGGATCACCAGGCAAACAGAGGACAAGCAACCCCCAGGCTTTCCCCAGGCGGGGCCCCAAAACAAGACCACAAGACAGACAGATGATATCAAGTACTCGGAGTCTGTACCTTTGGAGCCAATGGCTCATGAGTGGTTGGTAAAGTGTGCGGCTGGGCAGTGGGGACAAGTCTGTGCTTTGTTGTTGCTGGACACTCGTTTAGCACAGAAGAAAGACTTCATGTCAGGTTTCACTGCACTACACTGGGCCGCCAAGGAGGGCAACAGTAACATGATACACAAGCTCATAGGTATCTGCAGGAACAGAGGCACTTACATTAACATTAACAGCAAAGCACATGGGGGATACACACCTTTGCATATCGCAGCCATACACGGCCACACTGAGGTTTTGATTTTGCTTGTGCAAGGTTATGGAGCCAATGCTAATGAAAGAGATAATGACGGCAAGAAGGCCTTCCACTACCTGGGCGATGGTGTGTCAGCTGAGATCAGAGCACTTCTGGGAGGACTGGAACAGAGCAAGCACAAGGAGAAAAGTGACGATGAAGAATACAGAGAGCACACAAAAGGCTTCAACACTATTAGCAAACTGTTCCAGCCTCACTTGGGGAAGAAGCAAAAGGCAGCAACAAAGTTTGCTCATGAGTGGTATGAATAATGGATCACATCAGAAGATGTGAGATGGACAATATTAAAACTGTAATACTGTCTTAAAACAACTTAACTGAGCTGTCAATAACTTAAAATGTATAAATGAATTATAAATGTGTAGTCTGTCAGTATAGAACACTCTAGCTGTCCTGGGCACTGTATCATTGTTGGATGTACTATTTATTAATAGTATTTATAACAGAATCATTTGTTTTTGTTGACTTCCATGTATTAACTAAGAGTGTTATTTTGCACCCACTGTACATGTGTACATGTTTTCATTAACCAATCTTTTGTAATAAATCTTTTTAAATTCTTGATGGCTTCAAATGAGGAAATATGAAAACAGACCACACCCTAGAAACGGTTACCGTCACTGTTGTGGAACATGACATTGTAGTGTTGATATAGAAAACACTGCACAACATCTGACCAGACCAGTTACAGCGCAGAGAAAACATTTGATACTGTTAAACTGATAAAGGCCATGGGACATTTTAACATTTTGTAAGAGCTACCTCTCAACTTCAATAAAAGAAAAAGGGGCCTTTGGGGTGGCAAATATGCAAAGTAGGCAACAGCCAGGGTGGTGGAATGTCTGCTTTATCAGTTTCTTTGTTAACTTGTGCTTGTGTGGATGAGGCCTATTTTTATGGGACATTAGGGCACCATTTCTGTTGTGGTAAGAAAACAACACAAGTCGCAGCTCCAAGACTACACAGGACTCACTGATTTTTAGAAATGAATATTGCCAAATACAAGTAGACAACAATTTCCTAATTTGTTAATAGAATCTATGGTTACATTATAGGATCTTGTTTCCAGAGGGGTTCAGATTATTGAAGTACAAACACAAATGGTTGCAGCTACTCTTAACATTTGTCAAATTTGATAACTTGACCTAAACATGGCAGTTAGATTAACAACACAGCTACACCTATGCTAACAAGCTATTCAAAAGCATTTTAACATTCATGCTGTCATGGATTCACTTCTTTTCCCAGCTCAGACATGCATGGAAACAGTATTCAGTTTTGTTTCTATCCAAATCTGACCCAGAAGAAAACAATCACTGCTGACATGAAGAGTTTGTGCTCAGACAATGAAGCCACAGGGAGAACAATGCCAGAAGAATGACCCTTGTCTTCGTTATCTAGAAAAGAAGCAGCATGCACAATGATCCTGACAAAGGACATCTGTAATCACAGCAACTATTCAACATAGTAGACTGCACTATATTTTTATCCCACTTCAAAACACTTTTTCAAACATTGCAAGAGACCTAAATGAAAAGAAAATCTACCTTTGAAATGCTCAGTGTCTAATCTTGAATGGTTCAGACAAAACTTTCAGCTCTCTCCAACAATAATGTGAGGTAGACCTGGTATTGTATAATTTCCTGTTTGTACAAACTTCAATACCTGGTTCACTGACATTGATGTAAAACAGGGTAATAAACTGATTAGTAGGCTACATGATGTATTTCATTTTTGCATTATGTGTATAAACTGGGACAGATGTGCAACTTACAGTCAAAGCTGCTACTGGTCCCTGAAAGTTAAAACTACACTCTAAAATATGAAGGTGCTTGTTGACACCAGTAACATGTTGCTATTTCAACACCTTTAAAAGTAATGGGACTGAAACTTGTCCTGTAGATGATATTAAAGGAAAACAATAAGGTCAACAAAACCCCTAAAAATCAATCAGCCAATTAAATAAATGGTAATGTTATCTAACGCTTTCTTAGCAGCCATTGTGCAAAAAAGCAATATGCTGAAAAAGGAGGGTACATTGAATTTTACTGATGTTTAAAAACAAAGTAAGGCAGCAAAACCTTTATAGCAAACACAAATGCTCTCTGTGGAGATGCTGTCTAATCAGCGGCCACAACGTGCCCACTGATTACAAGTTTCCAGACAATGAAGGCGATGCTACACAACATGGCTTCAAATTGTACAAAATCTGACCAGTGCTGAGCAAACCAACTCTACTGGGTCCTTTGTTCAAAGTACTTCTAAATATTTTGAGTTTATTTCAAATGAAGTGACCTGGTAGATAGATCAATGTCATGTCCTTTTAATTTAATTTGCCATTAATTTTTCCACCATCACTTTGTATGTTTAATGGATGTGTTCAATAAAAGACATGAAAGATCACGACTGTGTTTTATCAACTTACAAATAGTGCTTTTTGAAATTTGTGACTTTGGTGAAGATCAGATCACATTTCATGACCAACTTATAGCTAAATTTTATTGCTTCCTATTAACCGAAACTTCATCATTTGTCAGAATCACTTGTCTGTGGCGGGGCCCAAACTGTTCATGTACACAATACTCTGCATTTCCACCTGTACACCAGTGGGCAGCTGCTTCCATTCTACAAAATCACAATCAGACTTCCTCCAAAGCAGAACGGCCAGACACTCTATGTAAAGAAATGGTTGGCAAAAAGAACATATTTCAAGCCAAAAAGACCCAGACATTTTAGAAAACAGTGGTTAAACATGAATGAACACTGGTCCAAGTTGTTCTGTTTATGTTGATAGCTCTGTTTAGCCATATGATAAGGTACTGTTGCTGCTTGTTTTGGGGGTAGCCATATAGGCTACTTTCTGCCCTCTAGTGACCAGTGACTTTACAATTTACTGATGTCTGTATTCTGGATGAACATGACATATTGTTGAGAATAAATGAAACCATGGGCTACTTGTTTTCAGTGAACAATCACACCTGGTGGGAAATCATTCACTTTTACAAATAAAATGCCATTAACACTAAACACAGACTAATAATTCAAGTTAACAATGACAATTGATTTAAAGTTTTATATTGATGAAAATAACCATTAATCTAATATACACATAACCAAAATTAGTAGCGGTGGATGAATTGGTCATCCCTGTTATCGTTAGCTAGTTCTAACTTCTAGTAGGGCCTATAGGCGTTAGCTATACGTTAGCTATAGCCTACTTAATTTATTTTAAGAAGTTCCCAGCAAACAATAACTTCCCATTTACACCTTTAAATAGTTAGTTGATAATTAAAGTCAACGCCAAAAACCTACTACCACAATTCAAAGTGGTGAACTTCAAATATCCTTCAGTGGTGAATTATTGGTGGCTGCCTTTCAAAATAAAAGTGCAAACTATGTCGTCATAAAACCCCTTATTTTTTTAATCCCCTGTGCATAATAAGCCTATTGTGCACCTATGTGGACAATAGGCTAGAAAAGAAAGCAGATTTTTTTTAAATAGAGGATGAATCTACAAATTTTTGTTTTGTTTAGTATGTGCACCAATTTCACTCTGAATCTCAATTTTAATCCGACTGTGAATACAGTTGGAAGCGTAGGACTACTTAATATTTTGAGTGCCACATAGCCTTGACGTCATTAGCCGACGAGAATCGGGGTACACAAGGATATTGTTTGGTTCAACTTAAATATGTGTCTCATTTAAAACTAGCCTATTGCTGTTTTCATGGCAGAACAAGTCATAAATTCTCTGGTAGGCTTGACAGGCTATCTTTAGCCTACCGGAAAAAGTCACACGAGTTAGAGTTGATTGCCAACACCTGCGCGTGTTGACCAGCTGCTGCACGAGTGTGGTCCTGTCGGGCTCTCGTCGGAGAGTCTCCTTACGTTTTGACTGGTTTCGTCGTTTATCATGGAAACACAAATGCTGATGTCAGTTGTCTTACGTTTTTTTCGCACGGTCATCTTCCTGCTGCTGGTCACCTGCAGCTGTCCGCTGGTTAGATCCCCTCCGGCCGCCACCAATGAGCTGGGCGACTTCACAGACCCATACAGCAGCATCTTCTCTCCGCTGCTCAAAGCTCTGTCAGAGCACGGAAGGTCGAGATGGAACCCAGGGCAGAAGAAGAAGATGAAACCCGAGCAAAGGTACATGACATTTCTGACAGAAGTTTACAAGAAGTCCTCCAGAGTGCAGAGGAGTGTCGACGGGGATAAAATCTACAACACACTCCGACTGATCAAGCCACAAGATGAATGCCTTGCACATAGGAGTAAAGGTGAGCAAGTGAAGCCCAATAACAAGCCAGCTGCAGTGTTGACAGTATTATACAAGGTGTAATGCACATGCCATTCACATTTCTGGAGCTCGATCATATGATGGATTATTAAAATGTGCATTCCTCCTAAAACGTACCATAAAATGACACCTAAAGACGCATGTACAAAAAGTAAGTGTGATATAAAGCTGAAAATAATAATAATAATGATGGTGTTTTGGCCCAGAGTATATAGCACCATATTAGTAAAGGTAAGGAATGGATTAAAAAGTCACTTTTTCGAATATTTAGAGGGACAAGGCTGCATTAATAACTGCTCCTGGGGCCATGAAAGTTCCAGACTCACTTTGTGTTGATTTGTTATTGGAAATGTTAATAGTTTTTTGTTAAATTTGGGAAATGGGGCATTTTTAGATTATATTTAACCAAAGGCTACCATAGTAGCTAATGATATGGCTGTGTTTTGAATAGGATCCCAATGTCAAAATGTGATTTGAAAACCCTTATTAGTTGTGCATATAAAGTGCAAAAAAAAAAAACCCAAAACATTTCTTCACAGACTCTCAGAAACACATGGAGCAAGGTGGTACTTTTCCAACACAGCAGTGCAGTTGGGCAAATAATGAAGCTACAGCATGTAGTCTTCTAGTTGCACTATATCTTGACTTGGAGGCTGAGTACAGACACTGGTCAGCCATAACATTATGACCAATGGCAGGTGAAGTGAATAACACTGACTATCTGTCAGTATGTGGGGTACATTAGGCAGCAAGTGGACATTCAGTCCTCAAAGTTGATGTGTTGGAAGCAGGAAGAATGGACAAGTGAAAGGATCTGAGTAATTTTGACAAGGGCCAAACTGTGATGGTGAGATGACTGGATCAGAGTGTCTCCCACACTGCAGGTTTTGGTAGGTGTTCCTAGTCTGTGGTGGTTAGTACCTACCATTATGCGTGGAAGGGACACAACAGCAGTTTTTATCTTATTAGTTTGATAAATGCCATGGAGGACTTGCAGTGTTTAAATGAAAAACTGCTTGTCTTTGGGTCCTTCAAACAGATTTGACTAAAATGTGGCACAACCTCAGACAAAAACTTTAGTTCAATTAAGAGGAAAGCATTTCCAGTCAGAAGAGATATCCTATGATTTTTGGAAATAAGACAAAATATTTGTAAAATGATCAAATCTTTATGTTAGATAAAACATTGTTCCATCAGTGCAGAATAAATCTGAGCAATGTGTTATTTAAATAACCAAATAACTGGCTGTCTCATTGATTAATTATCCCAACAGTATAATTTGTCATATTTGCCTTTTTTTTTTACCAAGTTTTCATCATATTAAAATAGTTTTTAAAACTACAAAAGGTGCGGTGGATATAGAAAATAATTATTCCCTTTCAAAACATTCATATTTTGTTGTTTTATAGCCTCAAATGAAATCACAAAAACAGGAATTTTGGAGCTGTATTTATTCAGTGTAGCTTACAACGTATAGGTGAAAGAGGAAAAAGTATTCTGAGCAAAGTATGCTGTAAATAAAGCTGAAAATTTGGTTTTGTTTCATTTTAGACTGTGAAACAACACAATGGCAATGTTTTGAAAGGGGGTGGTTATTTTCTATACCCACTATTTTTAAAACTGTAGCTGAAGATGTTGTAAAACTTGAGTGCAAATTTGGCATTAAGTGGATACATTTGGTATTATATTTTAATGCATTTTATGAGTCTTACTTTTATAGAATGAGTGGGTCAGACTTTTTAGAGGGGAAAAATACGAGATCTCAAGGACTGATTTCATCAAAAAGGGCATTTTCACCTTTGTTGAGAAGTCATTCTGGCTTATTCAAAATTTGATTGTTCAAAGGCCACAAACATTTGTGCCATGACTCTTCCTTTATGAGACCGATGTAGTGTACAGTTGTCATTAATGCTTTCTTATTTTCTCTTTCAGAATCTTTTATGCAGGATCTTTCTTACAGCCTAGATCAAGTAAGAAGAAAAGAGCAACTTCTGAAGTCAGCCTTGCTGTACAGTTTTGACCACGATCACTCGGTGTGCTACCTGAGTATCAGGGAGCAGGAGCAGTTAAACCAGTGTCAGCTGTGTCCTGGAGTCCATCATGCTTTGAACTTTACAGCCAGAGTTGACAGCAGGAGGAGAAGGAACTGGATGGAGGTTGACGTCACCTCATTTCTCCAGCCTCTCTTAAAATTTCAGAGAAGGAATATTCACCTGCTCATCAACATCACCTGTCCAGAGGAACAAATGGCCAGGGGAGATGAGCAGAAAGGCCCACTGGAGTTCACGTTAAAGTCCCCTCCTCTGCTTCTTTATCTCAGTGACACCAGTAAAATCACCCATCAGAGGTTACAGGTCAATGGCAAAGCAGGCCAAAGGCCATCCACTGACACAAGCACTCTTCACAAGCAGATGGAGTTCAAACCTGAGAAGAGATTTGGACACAAGAGAAGGTGGAAGAGGGAATCTCCACAGAGCAAACAAGGTGAGAAAAGCCTGGATATCCACCTGCCTGAGCTTCTCCCAAGCTCTGAATTCCCAACAACTGACTGTGCCTTGTATGACTTCAGGGTGCGATTCAGCCAGCTCAAACTGGATCACTGGATTGTTTTTCCACCAAAGTACAACCCCAGATACTGCAGAGGCATCTGCCCAAGGACCATGGGCTTCATATATGGTTCACCTGTCCACACCATGGTGCAAACCATCATCTATGAGAAGCTTGACTCCTCTGTGCCCAGGCCATCATGCGTTCCCTCCCATTACAGTCCCCTGAGCGTCATGATCTTCGAAGAGGATGGCTCCTATGTTTACAAGGAGTTTGAAGACATGGTTGCCACCAGGTGCACATGTCGCTAAACCAGCTACGGACATGTGTATTTTCCCCCTCTATTACAGGCTGAAGAGAACATCACCACAAACCTCGTCAACAGTCATCACAGAAGGACTCTCGCTCTGAATGTCTCCTCATTATCCAAGAATCACATATTCTGACCAGGCTCAGTGATTTCATGAATTTATGAAATAGTTGTGTAAGATCTGGAGCAGGTGTGTTTACTTAAACAAAAAAAATATATTTTATCTTAATGAAAAGTGTGGGAATGTGATATTTATTTCCTTTTTGTTAAAACAAGAATGGGTGCAAACGCTTCCTGTTCTTGAACTTAATGTTTGCAATGTAATATTCAATTTGACACACTTGAAGGAGAAAATGTGTGATGTATGATTTTTGTTTGTTATTTTTGTTAACTTATTTTGGGTGTGTGGTCTGTTATTTTTCTTTAATTTAGCACAGTTGCCAAGTTTTAAGTAGCCCTGTTCTGGCCAAAAAGAAAAAGCTGTCACCAACTCTTATCAAACCTTTTACATAGTTTTATTCCTGGGGATTACGGACAGCTGTCTGAGTGGCAGCTGCCTTCATAATGTCCTGAATGAAAGTTGTCAAGGTTTCGGTATATATTTATTACTTCTAGTCACTGAGTGACTGCATACTTATGAATTGACTGCATACTTGTAACTTTGTACTGGTTGAATGTGACTAAATGCATGCCATGTCTATTTATGCCAATTGAATGAGTTCAGTGTGTGTCTGTACTGAGCATAGGGATAATGGGGAAAAAAAATATGTAGAGATGTAATCTGAAAAGATGGAAAATAAAAAAATTAGCAGGCATAAACGTTATCTTTGTCTGAATATGGCTCAGTGAAATGTTTATGCAGCATATGGAAAATGTTCAGTGAGAAACAGATTTTGATTTGGGATTTAGGGGTTAACTAATACTGACAAGTTCTTGCATTTAAAAGCCTATATAAGTGAAAGTGCAGAGTATTGTCAGTTAGTGTATTAAAAGTAGTAGTAATATGAGTACTTGCTTTGCAGAAAATCATCTGAAATGATACTGGTGCCCAGTGGTTCTGAATCCAGGGGTCAGGAGTTACAGGGGTCATGAGGTGGTTAATCAGTGTCGGGAAAGTTATTTTGAACACATGGCTTTGAAAGCTACCAGTTAAATTGGTTAACTAAAGCTACTTAGAAAAGTATTTCTAAGTACTTTGTAAAAAAAAAAAAGATCAGTGTGACAGTGTACATGTGATACAAGATAACAAAATAAAATATAATGCATATCATTCATGGCAGCAAAAAAATGTAACGTGCATGTTCAATCTCTTTCAAAGTAGCTTCCCGAAAACTGAAGACGTCAATAAATCCTCCAGCCCGGTAGGTGGCGATGACGCCCACAGTGTTAGATAAAAGCCCACAGGCTTAGATAAAAAGGACAACACCGGAACCTTATCAGGAAGCAGTTCAGAAGCATTGCGGTAAGCGTCAATGTCATGACTCTAATGGTGTAGCCTACGTTAATTAACTTTTACCTTTAAATTGTGTGAGGTATGTGTCAGGGTAGGTTCTTGGCTTTGATGTGATTTGATTTGATTAAATGACCACCACGTTTCAAGGGTTGTTAGGAGCTAGCTAGCAGCTAAAGCCTACTGAAGCTAGTTCTAGCACGTCTTGCGTCCTTTAAGGTTAATTTACTTATTAGGGTCGTTATTTCGCAGTGATTAACTATTTAAATAAATTGGCGTCTCTTGGGTTTAAGCTTTAAGTTTATCCTGTAAAGCAAGCATGCGTTCGCTTGTATGCGTACGTAGTTCTGTACGTTAGAGGGGGGTTGGGTGCATCTTTAAGACAAAGCATCTATTTTAATCAAATCTAGTTATTAACGTAGAAATATTGATACTTATTAAAATCATTGTCGTCATAGAAAGTCGTATTTAGTAGTCCCCTTTGTTCAGCTGGAAATAGTGGTAATTAAATAGAAAGTCGTATTTAGTAGTCTCCGTTGTTCAGCTGGAAATAGTGGTAATTAAACAATTATCCGAGTGATATTACTTTTACTAAGATGCACTGAAAAGACCTTTACCTCTTTCTAACAAGGTGCTCAGGATACAGTTTTATACAGCTTTGATTTGAAATATTTGCAATTAGTCCAAATCATAAAAACAAGCTTTTTAATGCGTATGGCTGCCTATTAATTATTTTTTTGTATATTTCTTTTTGTCCTTTCAGATCAGCTCTCCAGGGAACATGGGCCTCCACTTTGGAGACTTGGCCAGGATCAGGCATATAATCACATACAGTCTGTCCCCGTTTGAGCAGAGGGCTTTTGCCAACTACTTCTCCAAGGCAATCCCTAATGTATGGAGAAGGTTCAGATCCTCCGTCTTCAGAGTTGCCCCCCGTGAGTTTTTTCTTTAGTTTCCAGCATATCAGTATTTTACATTTAGGGAGAGCTGGCCCAGTCAGTACATATAAGTAGTAAAAATCTTGATTTTTAATCTGTTTTAAAATAGGATTCTGTAGTCTGTGTTTTGTAAACATTCTACGTGCTGTATTCGTGTGAAATTATGGAAAAAGTTACTTTAATTTTTGGTTGTTTGGAAAGTTAGATTATGCTTGTATAGCAGCTGAACTACTATAAATGAGCAGATGGAACAAAACTCACATTGAACTGTGATCGTGTTCTTATGTGGCAGCATTTTGTTTTGATTTTTTTGTATAGAATTTAAATTTTGCAAGTGTCATGAGCTGCACAAGTGCACAAAATCAAATGTAGTGTAAAGATCCTAGTTCTAATTTTTGTAACTTTCCTTTTTGCAGCTATGATTGTTGCATACGTGGTATATGAATGGGGCACCGCTGCCCATAAGCAGAGCAAGAGGAAGAATCCTGCTGACTATGAGAATGATGAATGAACTCCTGCCACCTTAATGAAAGCAGACCATTGTCATGGATTCCAACTCTTTATGTTTAACCAATAAAAATGTAAAATATTTGTCAAGTCAATCCTGATTGTCACTCAGCCACCTGTTCCTGACTGGATTAATGTTCAGTGAATATTGATTTGTTTTGTACTGTGGGTTGACCAAAACAAAAAAAAATGGAGGAAACATCATCTTGAGATCTGTGTAAGTGTGTGGGCATTCCTCTGACATATTTAATGGACAGATTCATTAGTAGTCAAAATGACTGCATAAATTGCAAACAATCCATAAATATAGGCGGTTCTATTTTGCAATAACTGTAATAAACATGAGTCCAACAAATGAAATCATGTTTAGGATAATATGCAAATAGGTATTTGCATTTATCTGCAGTGATCCTAGTAGTGGTAGTGAAGGCAACTTTTATGTTGAAGTAGGCAACAGGAAGTTGGAAAAATAGCGCTAGCTAGTTAAAAAATTATAATAAGTATAAGTGGATATGGTATAGTAATATTCATGGTAGTATTCCCATTTAAATAGTCGCTTTAAGTTTATATTTACGACCTAACCTGTCGCTGTAATTACTATTTCTGGCCCGTGGGTGGTGCATTGTCTTCGGGTGTAGTGTCTCTGCAGTACGTTGCTATTGGTCTGTGAGACAGACAGAAAATTCCTGAACGCTCTCACGCATCAGCCGGCGTATCTACCGCATGCTGCTGCTCAGCTTCATGGAACAAGAACAAGGGTGGATCACCGTCCGCTAACTAAAGCCCACTGTAGCTGCTGCTGTCACTTTTAGCACTGACCTAAATTGTTGTTCTTCCTTTCTATTGCTGCACGATAAACTCTTCAGTTATCTAGTGAAGATGGCAGTTGTCGGATTTGACGTCGGGTTCCTAAACTGCTATGTAGCGGTAGCCAGAGCCGGGGGTATTGAAACTGTCGCTAATGAATACAGCGATAGATGTACACCGTAAGTACGTTTAGTTACATTATTGTGTGTGGTTTTCTTTATGTTGTCTGCGCAAATAACAGGTAAGCAATGTTTTGTTTTGTTAATCTTATATTGAGTGAAGCTAACATTGCTAGCTACCTAGTTAGCATGCTAACAGATTTCACAACAGGAAACGGCATGTGATTGCTGTAGCTAATGCTAGCTGAAACAAAACCTTTGTTGAGTATAAAGAAGTCCCGGGACCACTTCACATGATGAAATGATGCTTGTGCTGTCTTACTGCAATTATATCGTCGAGATAATTCAAACATTCACTAATAATTGACCAGCTCAGTTAGGTTGTCTGATTTTTTTTACTGTAGGCATGAATGAGCGCATGATGGGAGGAGGCCGAATTCTAGCTGTCAAAACGGCATAACCAATCCATTGTACTTAATTTCAGACCCACAGTCCATAGAAGAAACCGATAAATGAGCTTTGAACATAAGTGCTTACAGTCATGACAAATAATTGGGTGAAATCATCATCCCTACGATCAATTCTCATTTTATTACTGGTTTTATCAACTTGCATCACTGTAAAAATTGTTGAAGAGAGAACTTAATCGCTTTTTTTGTTTGTTTTTAGAGCATATGTTTCTTTTGGACCCCGGAATCGATCAATTGGTGCAGCTGCAAAAAGCCAGGTATGTTTTTCAGAAAAGCAGTAGGACATTGGAAACAAAATTATTTATGTTAGCTATGTGGGACCAGTAGTGCATTATGTATATGAACATGAGGTACCTGGGTACTACACACATCCAATTCAGCACCAACAAAGAACAAGTTTACAAGTCATAAAGGTATGATTTCCTTGTGCATGTATTTAATTTGTTATTTTTCTCTTTTTCTGTCACAGGTCATCACAAACTTCAAGAACACAGTCCAAGGGTTCAAGAGGTTTCATGGCAGGGCGTTTTCAGACCCTTTTGTGCAGCGCCTCAAAAACAGCATGGTCTATGATGTTGCACAAATGCCTACAGGAACAGCAGGGATTAAGGTAAGAGAAAATTGACTAGGATTCACTTATACATTGATATGTAAGGTATTTAATGATGTGTAGATTATAATAACTACAGCTCAGACACACTGGATGTACTAAAATTCAATGACACTGTCATATTGAGAGATTTGTAATATCATTGGCATAGTAATGGTTTAAACACTGGGTTGTTTTGATTTCAGGACTGAGATAATAAAAAGAGACTGACTGCACCTGATACTCTATGGAAAGAGTACACTGAAAATAAATTTACTTATGTCACACAAACGTATAGCAAGAAGACAACTTAAAGATGCTATCAAAATGTTAATATAACAAAGATTTCAAAAGAGCAGCCATGTAAATTGTAATGTAGAGCATGATACAGTCCCATAAAGTCCTGTTCTGTCTGGATTTTATTTAGCTTTTAACGCCAACAAGTGCTAAAAAGCAACACTTTATTGCATCTATGATGCTGCACATGTGCTTCTTGAAATTGTGAAATGTCTGTGCCATCACAAGTTGAACTGATCTTCAAATGTAGTGATAAGGGATGCTGTTAAGACTGACTGAGAGACACGTACCTGAAAACAGGCAAAGTTAAATGAAGCTAATAAGTCAAACTGCATATGTGGAAACATGATTTTTTGGGTGTGTTAAATCGTCCATTTTTTAACATTTGGCCAGAGGTTGTGGTAGATGGTTATGCTTTATCAACCCACTATCATTCAGTCACTTGCCATGCAGAATACTAATTTTGAGTGGCATAGTAGAAGTCATCTAGAGCAATGTAATAATCTTCTCTTGTCTGACAATTTGTTACTAAAGGTGATGTACATGGAGGAGGAGAAGGTGTTCAGCATTGAACAGGTCACCGCCATGCTGCTGACTAAGCTGAAAGAGACCGCAGAGAATGCTCTGAAGAAGCCTGTGGCTGACTGTGTAATATCTGTAAGCACCAGCTGCTGCTGTTGTACAGTCTTTTGATACTGTCCTTGTATATTATGTGTAGGACTGCAAAATATGTGGTCTTTTTGCCAGTGTATAAAAGCTTCTTCACCCCCACAGGTGTTTTCACTTACATTGCCTGAGTAGACCTGTTATATAAGCACATACAGGTTGGTGACATCATGTCACTCCCAGCATAGCTCTAGAGGTCTAATTTGGCAGGTTAGTTGAAAACACTTGTCGGTGTGTAGGGTCTTTAAGCATAAAAAAAAAAAAAAAAAAAAAAAAAGGTTTCACCTGCTCTTCTGTTGTAACCAGGTTCCCTGTTACTACACTGATGCTGAGAGGAGATCAGTAGTAGATGCTGCTCAGATTGCTGGACTTAACTGCCTGAGGCTCATGAATGAGACAACTGCAGGTTTGTGCTGGAACGGGGCTTGAGCAAAGATGAGCACATCAGTGATTGTTGTACATTAGTCATCAACATTAGTCATAAAATGCAGACTTTGACACTGATTCCAGTAGTGCTTTACTTTTGTTAATAATCAAACAATTTTCTTTAACAGTTGCACTGGCATATGGGATCTATAAACAGGATCTGCCAGCTCCTGAGGAGAAGGCCAGGAATGTGGTGTTTGTGGACCTGGGCCATTCTGGATACCAGACATCAGTGTGTGCCTTTAACAAAGGCAAACTCAAGGTTGGTGTAAATCAACATACTGTATTTTCTTTACCTTAGTTCTGAGAAGCTTTGTTTCATTCTTGCATTCTCGCTCTCCCTTCTACCCTGTTGCTCAGGTCCTTGCTACAGCTTGTGACCCAGAGTTGGGAGGAAAGGACTTTGATGAGGCAGTGGTCAATTATTTCTGTGAGGAATTTGGCAAAAAGTACAAACTTGATGTGAAGTCGAAGCCCAGGGCTCTGGTCAGGCTCTACCAGGAGTGTGAGAAACTGAAAAAACTTATGAGCGCCAACTCTTCAGACCTGCCACTTAACATTGAGTGTTTCATGAATGACGTTGACGTCTCTGGAAAAATGAACAGGTTGGTCAACTGAACTCGCTTTTTGCTTTTACTGTTGCTGGTGTCGGTAAAGACCTAAATGGCAGTGGTGGGCAGTTGGGAGCATTTCTGGATGGATGTACCATCTTCAGCTTTTTTTTTTTTTTTTTTTTTTTTTACACAGACAAACTAAAAAATATTACACTTCTCGTATCAAGTAATAAAATGATGCACTCTTCTTGTGTAGCCATTTTGCTGGATGGGTGAATTATTGTATCTGCTAAGACGCACAGCAGTGACTACCTTGCATAATACTTACATGACCTGTGTCTGTGTAGCTTGCATAAAGTATGAAATAGGCCTTCCTTTAAGTCTTAAGTAATGTCTGCCTTTTTTTTCTTGCACAAGGGGCCAGTTTGAAGAAATGTGTGCTGGCGTTTTGGCCCGAGTAGAGCCCCCGCTGCAGCGTCTGCTGGAACTTACCAGTGAGTGTAAATTTGTCTTAACAGTTTGTTCACTCTCATTTGTATATTGTTTCTTTCCTAGTGACTCATATTTGTCCATTTCTAGTGTATGCATTAATGAAACTCTTTTTTTGTTCCATAAGAACTGAAAAAGGATGACATCTATGCAGTTGAAATAGTGGGTGGAGCTTCCAGGATCCCAGCTGTCAAAGAGAGAATCAGCAAATTCTTTGGGAAGGAGATAAGTACCACACTGAATGCTGATGAAGCTGTGGCCAGAGGATGTGCTCTGCAGGTGTGGTGCAGTCTTGTTTTAAATTTGGTCTCCATCCCTCCTATTGCTCAGTCCTGATATTAGATCTCTTGATATTGATGTGAACACAGAGTGAGATTTTATTTTTAAAAAATGATGAATACAGTGCCTGTTGAAACACTGTTTGTGTCTCCATAGTGTGCAATACTGTCCCCTGCCTTCAAAGTGCGTGAATTCTCCATCACAGACGTGGTTCCTTATCCCATCTCCTTGACGTGGCATTCTGCTGCAGAGGAAGGGGCCAGGTAAACACCTTGTTAAAAAAAAAAAAAATCCTTTCTCTTGTTTCCTACTGTCTTTGGCTTTGCTTATTGAACTTGAATTGTTATGGAATATTCATCTGTTGCAGTGATTGCGAGGTGTTTCCTAAAAACCATGCAGCACCTTTTTCCAAAGTGTTGACCTTCTACCGGAAAGAGCCTTTCTCTTTGGAGGCCTACTACAATTTCCCTAATGAGCTGCCCTATCCTGACACCACCATTGGTAAGCACTTAGAGGTTTCTAAGTGATGTTTGATCATTAGGGGAAAAAAAGCACTCCAAAACATGCTTGGCATAAATGTGACTAATGTATTATCTGCTTATCAAATTGGTACATATATTTGGTTTTGGTCATGACTTGTTTTGCTTACCCCCCCTACAGGTCGGTTTTTGATCCAGAAAGTTGTCCCACAGGCAACTGGGGAGAGCTCCAAGGTGAAAGTCAAGGTGCGGGTGAATATTCATGGTATCTTCAGTGTGTCCAGTGCCTCCCTGGTTGAAGTGCAGAAGTCTGACGAGACAGAGGAACCTATGGAAACTGAACAGGCCGGTGACAAAGACGGAGAGGTACCTCCGCCAAATGATGTCTCCCAGGTTAATATGTGTACTATTATTTATACTTACGTTTTGATTGGGGGAAAAAAAACATGCCTGGTTTTTATTACTACTCTTCAGAGCACGATGCAGACTGATCAGGATGAGCCGCATGAGCAGGGAGACTGTCAGAAAGAAACAGAAGAGAAGACGCCACGTGAGAATGAAGAGATGGAGGTAAAGGCAGTCCGTGTTTGTATAGAACATTATACAATATATTCCTTTTGGATTCGTATAATCCTAAATTCCTGTAATGCTCTTTTTAATTATCTTCATGTATCTAATTGGGGTTAGGCATTTCAAACACAATATGGTAGACTATAACACAATATATAATACGCTTATTAGACCCCGTAATGAAGAATTATATCGGCACCTCTCTGACAAAGTGCAAACATTGCATGTTTCGCAGAGGTAATGCACCGGATAACATTAGTTTGTGCAGATATTATAAGAATAAAGTAATAAGTAGTACGTAATAAGTAATATTGTGGAGTTTGTCTTATTCTCTGACCTTTTAGACAACAACAGAGGAAAACAAAGGCGAGAAGAAGTCCGACCAACCCCCACAAGCCAAAAAGGCCAAAGTTAAAACAAAAGTGCTGGATCTCCCAATTGAAAACAGTCCACAGTGGCAGCTAGCAGATGACATGCTCAATCTTTTTGTAGAGAATGAGGTAACTGAACTTTCAGCCATCACATACACACATAGCTACATCCACCCATCAACAGTTGTCATCTTTAATTACGTGATCTATTTTAAAGTGTTTGGCAGTTACAGTTGCTGTTTGGGTCCTCCTTAGGGTAAGATGATCATGCAGGACAGGCTGGAGAAGGAGAGGAATGATGCAAAGAATAATGTAGAAGAGTATGTGTATGACAT
This sequence comes from Monopterus albus, assembly GCF_001952655.1. Lineage (NCBI taxonomy): Eukaryota > Metazoa > Chordata > Actinopteri > Synbranchiformes > Synbranchidae > Monopterus > Monopterus albus. The sequence goes on from NW_018128097.1 coordinate 400,998, forward strand.
GAGGGACAAACTTCATGGGATGCTGGAGAAGTTTGTCAGCGAATCTGTGAGTAAACAATCACTAGAGACTGAAAGAATCGATGTTTGTGGCTACACACAGTTGTACAATAGATTCCTTTATGTATTGCAAAATTATTTTTATACTTTTAGGACCGTGATGCTTTCACATTAAAGCTGGAGGACACTGAAACCTGGCTGTATGAAGATGGAGAGGACCAACCCAAACAGGTGTACATTGACAAACTGGCAGAGTTGAAGGTGATTATTCCAGTAGTACTTTCTTCTCCTCCTCTGTTAAGTGGCTGATATTCTTTTAACTAACATGAATGCTATGTTTACTGCAGAAACTGGGCCAGCCCATTCAGGAGAGGTATACAGAGGCTGAAGAGAGACCTAAAGCTTTTGACGAAATGGGGAAACAAATCCAGCAGTACATGAAATTTATTGAAGCATACAAAATGAAGGTAAAAGTAAAGCCTTTTTAAAGAAGAATTTGGCATTTTATTAGTTCTCACCCAATAACTGCCTATAACTTTTTTGTTTTTAGGATGAGCAGTATGACCATTTAGATGAGGCAGATGTCATGAAAGTGGACAAAATGGCCACTGAGACAATGATGTGGATGAACAGTGCCATGAACCAGCAGAGCAAACAGAGCTTGATGGTGGATCCCTCTGTCAAAGTCAAAGACATTAAAGCGAAGACAAGGGTGAGGGTCTGCAAGACATTATTGTAGTACCAGCGCAGTGAGAAATGTAATTGTAATGCAGGAAATTTAATATGGGCAGTCTCATACAAATGAAAGTTGCTGAACAGATCTAGCTATCTTAAGCAAAAGCATTTGGTTGCCACTGTTAAATTGTCAGGTCAAAGTATATTTGTATAGCCCAAGCACACAAATTGCAAATTTGCCTCTAGGGGCTTTACAGTCTGTACAGCATATGACACCCTCTGTCCATAGTCCCTCAAATCAGATAAGAAAAAACCAACTCTTTGACAGGGGAAACAAATAAGAAACCACAAGAAGACCAACAGAGAGACAGACAGGCATGCACTCTAATCTGAAACAAGTAACTTTGGTGCCTATGTTGCAAGGGCTAGTGCCAGTTGGTAGACCTTCCACATGGGTGTATTACCATTATTTAATTTTGTGATTGTTTTTTCTTCCAGGAACTGTTCTCCTCTTGTAACCCCATTGTGACCAAGCCCAAACCCAAGGTTGAGCTACCCAAGGAGGACACGCCTGCAGAGCAGAACGGCCCTGTCAACGCACAGGAGAAAGCCCAGGAAGAAACCGCAGACAAGGGAACAACCGAGGACACAGGCAACCCCACCTCAGACACTACAGAAAACAAGCCTGACATGGACCTTGATTAAAGCAGCATTAACAGCTCCGTAAGCAAATCTGAACAGGAGCTGGTTGCTTCAGACCTAGATGCAGCCCAGGTGTACGTACTATATAGGTGAAGTGTTTCAGGAACTGCCCTCCACAATCAGAAACGGGCAGGGTGATTAGCACACTGAACCCAGTTCCTGGTGGTACTTCTGTCTGATGACATAAGCAGGCCCTCTCTTTTTCTGGATGACATAAATCAAAAGCCAGCTGCAATAAGCCTGTTTGAAAATGAGCACTGTACACATGGTGGTATTTATTTCTATTGTGTGCTCTGTAAGTGTTCTGGTCTGTGTCACAATGTGGTTTTAATAAAGTTAATGAGAATCACTACAGTGTACCGTCTGTATTACTTTGGTCAAAAATTCCCAAGGCTCCCTGAAGGTATTGCATTTGTTTTTACAGCTAGCATGTGGTGGACAGGAGTTACTTTTCCACTATTAAACATACTACATGTTAGGTTTTTAAATTGCCGGTTAATTATTAACTATTTGATTATTTCATTTTTGTTATAGAGACTTAGGATGTCAAACTTTAAACCAACAGTATGGACAAAACCTGGTTCAAGTTGAAGAGGCTTCTTAAGTGTAGTATTTGATGAAAAGCTGACATTGAAGACAGTAATATTAAAGACAAATGTAAGAATTTAATGTAATTGGATGTCTTTCAGGCAAACAAGCAGCAAGCAGGGCTGCGCCGACACTATACTGAGCACTAACGTGATGTACCGTAGATTATGGATATGTTGTTTACATATTAGCAGCAGAATCCAACATTAAACTGTTAGATTTTGAATAGGTTCAAGCTCACAAAAATAGCTGTGGACCATTTAAAACAGGCCCAGTCTGCTGCGGATGGAGCTGGTAGAAACTCCTCTGAAACTGCGCAGGAAGAAAATTGTTAAAATGTTGTAATTCCACACTCCAGTAGGTGGCAGTAATTCACCTTAGGCTGGCATGCAAAC
>NW_018128097.1:403378-413167 GCF_001952655.1 Monopterus albus
AGAGCGGTGAGCGCTGTTTGCATCCATCAGCATGAATCACATGATGCTTCAGGATTCTGTCTGCCCCTACACATAATAGGTACAGATGGATGCCATAACTAACTAATTTGTGTTAAAAGGACGCTACAGTGAAAATTTTGGTTACGCTGTGCAGTTACGTCGAGGCTGCCACAGTCTTTCGCCCGCTTATTTAGCAATCGCGTTAACAGTGATGTCATTTTACTGTTAGTTTCCTGGATGAGTCTAAAGTCTGTTTTAGGTGTGTTTTTCCCTCAAACTACCTACTTGGTGCTCTTCAAACAACTAACCTGTACGCTTTGATTGTTTTTGTTTTATTTTGTTTTCTCCAGTACGATGAAGCTGATCATCCTCAGTGAGTACGACCAGGCAAGCGAGTGGGCTGCAAAGTACATTAGAAACAAGATTTTACTGTTCAAACCTGGCCCGGACAGATATTTCACCCTGGGTCTCCCGACAGGTAAGTAGGAGCAGGTAATCCAAGTACACCTCTTTACTAGATATACTGTATAGTAGTATCTAACAGTATTATAATATTTCGCGTCTACATCTGCTGATTCAGCGTCACTAGCGGAAAGTTGTATGTTGGAGTTTGTCTTTCTTCCCCATTTAGACCAGGAGTTTAAAACAGCAGCATATTTTGCATGTAAACTATAAATAACATGTACAGCTATCACAGCAATTAATAGAGTAAATATATATATATATACAATACTGAAGACTAATTGTATAAAGCTTTCCAAAAGGGAAAGGTGTAACTGGACCCACTATGACACAGAACATAAGAAGAGTAGTATAGTACTTTAGTGTCCACTATAACTTTCATATCTGTCCTTGCAACTCTAAGCTTTTTTTTGCTTGCTCACTTCAGGAAGTACACCTTTGGGTTGTTACAAGAAGCTGATCGAATACCACAAGAATGGACAAATCTCATTCCAGTATGTTAAGACTTTTAACATGGATGAATATGTAGGTAAGTCCTGACCATTCTGTCTCCCTACTTAAAATGGTTGGTTACACATTGAGGAATTCTTGATGGATGCGGCCTTGTACAAAAAAACTGTTTTGTATAGGACTTCCCAGAGATCACCCTGAGAGCTACCACTCCTTCATGTGGAATAATTTCTTCAAGCACATAGACATAAAAGCAGAGAATACCCACATCCTTGATGGCAACGCCGCAGACCTGCAAGCAGAGTGTGACGCTTTTGAGAAAAAGATAACAGAAGCCGGGGGAATTGAGCTGTTTGTCGGAGGTGAGGAGTTCACATTGTTGATAATAAATGTACTGACAATACATTAAAGATTGATAATCATTGCTAATGCTGCAGTAAAAGTGAACTAGTCTTACACTCCTGTGTCAGGCATTGGACCGGATGGCCACATTGCCTTTAATGAGCCTGGTTCAAGCTTGGTTTCTAGGACCAGGGTGAAGACCCTGGCAAAGGACACTATCATGGCTAACGCCCGATTTTTTAATGGAGATCTCTCAAAGGTGCCCACTATGGCCTTGACTGTGGGGGTGGGCACTGTCATGGACGCAAGAGAGGTGAGGAACCTACATCAACAATGTGTCCTGGTTTTCGTGTTTTGCTTTTGTTACTTTATTTCTTTGCAAAATATCAAAAATATACTTTATGTTTGGAATGGTCATTTTCTGTCAGAACTTTGCTTTGAGTTGCACAACAGTGCAGTATCACAGGTCACATTTTCTTCTCAGGTCATGATTCTCATCACTGGAGCACACAAGGCATTTGCTTTATATAAAGCTATAGAAGACGGCGTGAATCACATGTGGACAGTGTCTGCGTTCCAGCAGCACCCACAGGCTGTTTTTGTATGTGATGAAGATGCTACCCTGGAACTGCGGGTCAAAACTGTAAAGTACTTCAAAGGTGAGACTAAATACCAAAGCCTCCATGAATCAAGTTATTATTCCTACTTCTGCTTATTATAACATTTCAGCTGCAATAAAATACAATCCTGATTGCGTTAACTTAAAACATGCTGATTCTTGGTTTTTGTTTAGGGATGATGCATGTGCACAACAAGCTGGTGGAGACACTTCCCTCAGAGCTGAAGAAGAACTGATCTTAAGAGATTTCTTCCAGGTGTTTTCGAGGCATTTTTCAAAAATTAACATTCCAGTGATTCCTTTATGTTCTCTTGGAGATGCATTCATGGATGTCAAGCAGCGCTTGAAATTAACATCAATTAATCTCCATAAAAATAATCAGGTGCTGTTATAAAGTGCAGGTTTTTACATCTTCAGGTGACTGTTCATATAGCTGTTCTATCCATTTGTTCTTTGTAATAAAGTCTTAAATTGTTATAACTTGAGTGTGTTTTGTGATAGTGCTGACGTTGGCAAGTTTTTTGTTCCTCTCACATGACAGCACAGAAACAACTGAGGTTGCCTTTAAGTGCTCCTTGTAAATCCGTTTTTCCATACTTATGGCGAAATGGCTTTTTCAACAGCTTATGTTTAAGAGAAACAGTCCTTATTGCCAGAATGGAATAACTATCTACATTTACTAAAGTATCACACTGAAGTGTAATTTTGAGGTACTTATACTCAGTTATATAATTATTTTTTGCTACTTTGTAGGTCATCAAGTACATATCTACTCTGCTACTCGCTACTCCGCTACTCAAAGGCAAATAAACTTACATGTGCAGTTGATATATGCAATTAACTGTGCCTGAATCTTATTCTCACTCAAGCAAAGAGCAGATATTGGGCTTGACACCGTAACTGCATTTAACAGTAACTGTATTTACTCGAGTTTTAAGCAGCAGCTGGCCCATCTGGCTTGGTAGGCAATCACATCTTTGAGCCAGGCCAGCTCAATAGTCCAACCACTGACACTGTTCTACCAAGACTGTCAGTCAGAAGAAAAATAAATCAGTAACAACCCCACTGAGGTAATAACTATTATCAGCAATACCAGTACAAATTCTAAGAGTGAAAGCAAGTCTATGGGGTCATCAGGTGGGCACCCTCTCTTTAACTGGTGTTTCTTTGAGTTGGGCCCACGACACCAAGAAGGCTCAACAGTGTGTTCCAGTGTCCCAGAATTAGCCCCCTTTTGCCTGCACCCACACACCCAACACAGTCAACCAGTATCTGCATGATACTCTGTCAAACCCATTGATCAGGGCTACTGCTAGTAAACAACAATCAATAGCTTACAGCTAACTGATAACTGGCAGAAAAAGATTTTACACACAAACCCAATGATCAGCTTAAAAAATATGTTTGCTTTTGAATAAATGACCTAATGTTATATCGCCAGTTTGATGAACTACACGATTAAAATGTTGCCCATTACTAATATGTACAGCAACATAATAGTGAAAGGGGGCATCTATTTGGGTACTTTCACAATTTTATATAGTTTATTTTTCTAATAATATGTTTAAATGTTACATTTTGAGTATACGGGCTAGTATACTGCGGTACTTTTAAGTAACTCTTTCATGTGCCTTTAGTTATTGGCACATGAAATGTTCTATAGAGTTTCCGACAGCATGTGAAGGCATCATCACCCTCAGTTACAGTGAGTCAGTCGGGAGAAGGTAGGAGATGGCCGACTAGGAAGAACCCTTACCTTTGCAATTTCGTCGGCAAGATCCTTTTACATAACACATCTTCACAGGTGAAGTGGGAAGAGGACGTTTTAAATATTTCGTTCCTCTTCCACAATGGCCGAACAAAACAGCAACGTGAGATATCAAGAGGTAAGTTACGCTAGTTAACAGTTTGCTAGCACGCTAAAATGTAGCTAACAGTTGGTTAGCTGTTAGCCAGTAAGCTAACCCTGGTCAACATGAGCGTGTCACTGAGGAGAAACAACGAGCTCAACCGACATTTGTTTACGGCTGGGCCTGAGTTTTCGATATATATCTTAAGCCTTTATCAAATGAGATTTCTCACACTGAAGTAAAGTATTTGATATGTGATCATAAATTCTTCACATATGAGTTGAAACCTGTGCGACCCATTTTCATTTAGTAGCTAACATTAAGTTTATACCTGATGGTCCTTGATCAGTGACTACTCAACCCTGTCAGCAGCTGCTACTCACATTGAGCAGGAGGGTGCAGCCTGCTCCTTCACCGACATAAATTAATATCCAGGATGCAGGATGCTATGTAGTTTTAGTGATGTATGAGAGGCTACTGTGTTATCAATGCTTGGACCAGTGTAACCGATCTGTCCTACACTGAAAAGGAATGGTTGTAGACATGTCTGAATGGACACCTGTTGCACAGCATATTACACAAATGTGACATCACTGCTACTGGTTAGAATTGTACATTTTGACAAGTTATCACACTTGAATGATTTTCCATCCAGTCTATACAGAACCTCACCAGATTGGTTGTGGGGTGTGCAAGAGGTAGTTGAATAAGATATTCTTGTAATGTCATATTGCAATGCCCATATATGGTCAACTGGAAATGAAAATGAAAGTGTTTCCTAGTTAAACAACAGAGGAGCTTGTATGATTTTGGCAAAATAGGATGTCTAAAATGTCTGACAAATCAAGGAACGCCTTCACATGCTAACACTAATAGTCCTGCCCAGTGACTTAAAGCATTGTCTGTAGTGGCACAGTCAACCAGAAATCTTACAGGGATAGCTACCACACTTAAGAAATATTGGCTTATAAATGTTGTCATATTGTGCAACTCTGAAGATTATTGTAATTGATGCCACAGTGTTGTTTTCTTTGTGAAATTCCATCTACATAACTTTAATCCTGTCATAGCCAATAAATTGATTTTTGTAAAAAATGTAGTTTAAGTTGACTCAGGTTGCGTTGTCATGTATTAACATTCCTTCAGCTGGTTAATGAGGAGGAGCCAGCCCAACTGTCCCAGGAGGGTCCAGCCCAGGATGCACCTCCACCCTACAGCAGCATTGCTGCAGCTAATGCAGGTTGGGAAGCTTCACAACTGTTACCTACAGTTAGACAACTCTGAATCATTGGTGGAAGAAATATTCAGGTCCTGCAATGAGAAAAAAATCAGTGCCATTTAATAATGATTCTCTAGTAAAAATGAAAGCCGTAATAATATAGAAATATTTGCAGTAAAATGTAGCTAAGAGGCAAAAGTATAATTTGTTTCCAGTGTCTCTGAAAGAGTGATGGTCACAACTGTGGTTTCATTTGACCAGGAGAAAGTAATGTCCTTCCCATATATGATCATAGATTTAAACTGTGTGGACTGGTCTTGTAAGCATATACTGCTGGTCAAATAAAACACCTAAGATCATCCTAAAACAATGTAAAAAGTATAAAATGTCTTCTGAAGTCCCATTATAGAAAAACTGAAAAGTATGAATAACTCATAACTGTGCTAATGGTATATGAGTAAATGTATATGTACAGTCTTATGCAAAAGTTTAGGCACCCCTTGATAAATAACAGATTTTGGTGATTTTTTATTTGAACAGATGTTAACACAGTTTCTCTTGGAAATGGAAAAAATGCACAATATTTTCTGCAAACAGTGATGCATAGTTACTTCTTATGCCATAAATTGAACAAAAATAAAAAATAAAAACATTATTATGGCATGGTGCAAAAGTTTGGGCACCCTAAGAGTTCCAGAGTCTCAAAGTCTCTCACAAGGTTTCAGACCTTAATCAGCTCATTAGATCTGATGCACAGCAACAATGTTTTCAGTGGAATGACACAAAAGTCAAATCTGATATATTCCACACTGAACTCCAAATATGGACTGGACAGAATTACTGACACCTTTTCAGAATCATCAGAAATAGTTGTATTTTAAGCATGTGATGCTCCTTTAATTTGTAAAGAAACTCACCTGTAGCAATTAACGGGCACTGGCAATATATAAATCATACTGGCAACCAGTTAAAATGGGGACAAATTGACTCAACCTTTGTGTTGTGTGAACCACACTGAGCATAGGGAAAAGAAAGAAGAGCAAAGAATTGTCTGAGGAACCACATTAGCGGAAAAGCATGGCCAATCTCAAGGCTACAAGTCCATCTCCAGAGATCTGGCTGTTCCTGTGTCAACTGTGTGCAACATTGTCAAGCCCATGAAGCTGTAGCTAATCTCCCTGGACGTGGACGAAAGAGCAAAATAGATGAGAGTTTGCAATGAAGGATTGTTCCAGTGGTGGATAGAACCTTGATCAATGTCCAAGCAAATTCAAGCTGACCTGCAGGCACAGGGTGCAACAGTATCAGCTCACACTATCTGTCATCATCTGAATGACAAGGGACACTATGGTAGGAGACCCAGGGGACCCCACTGCTGACACAGTAACATAGAAAAACCAGATTGGAGTTTGCCAAAACTTAGCAGAGGAAGCCACAGTCCTTCTGGGAGAATGTCCTGTGGACAGATGAGACTAAAATACAGCTTTTTGGTCAAGAACATCATTCTGCTGTTTTCAGAAAACAAAATGAGGCTTTCAAAGAAAAGAACACAGCCCCTATAGTCAAACACAGTGGAGGTTCACTGAGGTTTTGGGGTTGCTTTGCTGCTTCAGGCACTGGATGTCTTGACTGTGTGTATGGCATTGTGAAATCTGAAGGCTACCAGTGAATTCTGGGGCTCAGTGTCAGAAAGCTGGGCCTCCGTCAGAGGTCATGGGTCCTACAGCAGGACAATGACCCAAAGCAGACTTCACAAAGCAACAGAAATGGTTTCAGATGATGTGCAAAGAGTTCTGAAGTGGCCAGCAGTGAGTCCAGATCTAAATCCCACAGAGCACCTGTGGATCCCAAAATACAGCTGGGAGAAGGGACCCTTCAAATCTGAGAGACCTGGAGCAGTTTGTGAAAGATGAGTGGTCCTAAATTCCAGTAGAGATGTGTAAGAAACACAGTGATGGTAACAGGAAGTGACTGATTATATTACAATATTCTTGGCCATGAGTGTACACGCTAGTCGGGCATCTGGGCTGGCCCAGATATATTCCAGGTGTTTGTATGTCGGACCTCTGCTCTGATTTGACCAAGTGTTAGCCTTAGCATGAATGTTGTAGAGGGAAATTTTATTTAAAGCCTTGTAGAAATGTCTGCCATTTCTAATCTCACCTCTTAAGAGGGCAAAGGTCAGCATGCTACATAAGTGGGTGCAGCCTTGAGCTCTTTCTGGGTGAGACCATTGATCTGGCTTATTGCTGTTTGTGTTTGAGCAACACAAAGAAGGATTCTGGGTGGCTGCCAAATGAGCCAGATAAAGATCTTGGCTTGTGTGGGACAGAACATAAACAGCAATGGTATGTTAGACTGCTACTGTCTTTCTTCCTGATGTAACTCATCCCTCCCTGGTTTGCTGCTGCTCTCACTTTTGAAGGAAGTGAAAGTGGGTTTTTGTCTGTCAGCAGTCAAACCTGAACGACAGCTGCTGATCAGTTAATTAGATAACTTTTGGTTTTGCTGATACCATTGAACTAAATATCTGAGTCCCCACTATAACTGTAAAACTCATTGACCTATCCAGTTATAGGTCATAACCTAGACACCTGCTAATGTATTTTAAATGAATCCATTACAAATGAAAAATAGCACACTTAGAGATGGTCTCTAAATTCTGTTGAGAAAGGTTGATTAATTAGTTTTAATTGCATACAGTTAACAAAGTGAAGCAATTTTACAAATGCAGAACTAGATTCATCATCGTCTTTGCTGTAGGTTTCAAGTCCAAAAAGTAACTTTTGCTTTCATATTAGCCCAGCCTGTATGAAAAATCAATATTGGAGTCTGCAAAGGATTTTGCTGAGGAGTTTATTATTAAAATATTCAGAGACAGGTCGTTTTGAGATGTGCGCTCTGTTGTTAGGTTTAATAGACATTTGCTACCTCCACAGCTTTCTTTGACTATAAGGAAGATGGAAGATATCCCAACCCTCCGTCGTACAATGTTGCCACCACTCTGCCCTCCTATGATGAAGCTGAAAGAAGCAAAGCAGAGGCTGCCATCCCTCTGGTCGCTGGAAGAATCACGGTACCTGTGGCATTCAAATTCAATTCAGACTTTGTTTAGAAATCTTCCTGATTATAAAGTTTCTCATCATGCCTTGATATATCAACAAAAACAATCCATTTTGTGATCAACACATTTGTTGCCGCTGATGTAGGAGGACGACTTTGTGGCCAGAGATGATTTTGAAGATGCTGACCAGCTGCGAATAGGAAACGACGGCATCTTCATGCTGACTTTCTTCAGTAAGGACACGTTTCGGGTTTCAGCTTTGAACAGTCAAACTTTTTTGGCATCTAGAAAAACTAACACCGGGTTTTTATAAAGATAAATTGAATATCAAATATGCAGAGTACATTGTTTGTGCCATGCTGTAACTTCATAAATACTGTCTGGTCTGGCTTTATAATTTCAGGAAATATGTTTTCAGGTGTACTAGGCAGCACCTCTGCAGCTGTTTTGTAGTGCACGTTCAGTAGGCTGATAGGTCTGCTGTCTTATCAGCGATGGTTTTAAAATGCTATATGTGTTCATGATCTAGGCCAGTTTTATATTATTTTACCACGTGATGTTCTTTTCATTAATTCTTGGCTTTCTGTCACCAGTGGCATTCCTCTTCAACTGGATTGGCTTCTTCTTGTCATTCTGTCTGACCACATCAGCCGCCGGTCGATACGGCGCCATCTCTGGCTTTGGCCTGTCCCTCATCAAATGGGTTCTGATTGTCAGGGTAAGGGTTTTTTACCGAATCTGTACCACAACCACTCCGACTACTGAACAGGGCCCATATTCACAAAGCATCTTAGAATTCTCTCAGAGAGCTCCTATCTTAGCCTAAAAAGTCCTACCTGGGAGTCTATGGTGCTTGTTCGTTTTATATTGAAAAAGAGAAGACTAATAAGAGGATATATATTTCTCAATGTGAAATTTATTATGCATTAACGTATCAAAATTAGCATGTGCACATGCATCTCCACTGTTTAGGATAAAACAGGAAAGACTGTCCTCAACTTGTTGGTATACAATATTTGTATGAAAAGGTGCTACTATCTAATTGGTCCAAAACTGTTGGGGAGAAGCTGTGGTTTAGACTTAACTCTCCCGTCATTGGACCATTCTGGTCCGATCTCGTCACTGGCGCGACCTTGTCCTGAAACAGACACTTTGCACAGCCCACAACGCTTCTTAGTATCTTATCAAACCTCAACTCCCCTGGCTTCAAGGAGCAGAGGGAATAATGGGCTCTTTTAGGAAAAGGCAACAAATCTAATGAAAACCTGTGGGATGATTAGTCCTTGGAAAACCACTCAGTGCACCAGACCTATGCTGTTGCATTAGTGTTTCAGTAACTCACACAGCAAATATTTGACCAGTGGTTAAGTGAACACAGTGATATTCATAACTATATAAGCATATCTGTGACATATAAGTATGTAAACTTATGTTATAAAATAAAACCATTCTTAAGTGCATAAAATAAAAATCACCCTAACAAGTCCTAGACTAAAAGTGATTTAAGAAACTTCTCAGAGCAACTCTGAGCAAGGAAAGTACAAAAACTTTTATCTTAGTGAGGAGGTGTGGTTGACCCCGTTGCTCGGGGTGATGCAGCAAATCAGGGACTGTGATTGGTTGATAAAGAATCTGTCACGGTCTTTACAAAAATGCTGTCTTTGTGAAAAGAGAATATATGATAATATGATGGACAGTGAAATCTTAATGTTTGTATATAAAAATATATATCATGAATACAGGCTAATTTATACAAAGTTTTTGTTATAGGGTAAAAAATTTA
>NW_018128097.1:413650-423570 GCF_001952655.1 Monopterus albus
TTGTTTCGAGAATATTTCTTCTTTCCACCATTTTGTCCGCTGCTAGAGGAACTCTTAAGCCGCTTAAAAGTCCTCCTCTCTACTCTTACGGATTTTTACCTTAGGAGCTGTTCTTAGAGCTAAGATGTTTCGTGAATCACTTTTATCTTTACTAAGATTTAGTCCTAAATTTAAGGGGAAATTCTAAAAAAACATATAACTCTAAAGTTTTCTTAGAATTTCGTCACTAGGAGCAACTTTTAGGCTTAGGAAGCTTTGTGAATACGGGCCCAGATGTTCAGTAGTGTGAAGGTGCAGGATTAGTAGTTCTTATCTGTTTTAACTGTCTTCAATCATGTCCAACGGATTGAAAATTTAAATTTTCCCCCCAGTTTTCCACCTATTTCCCTGGCTACTTTGATGGGCAGTACTGGTTGTGGTGGGTGTTCCTGGCCCTGGGTAAGCTACATTAGTTATTTTATAAACAAATTTTACCATCTCTTATGTTGTATGATTTTTAACTTCTTGAATCACATATCTTTTCTTTGGACTTTAGGCTTCATGCTGTTCATCAGAGGCTTTGTTAACTACTCCAGAGTGCGTAAATTGGCCGATCCCACCTACACCACCCTTCCCCGAACAAGGGTGCTTTTCATCTACTAGAGGTAAGGTGTGTTATGTTATTCTGGCTGATTTAGATTTTTTTTTTACAACCCCAAATCAGAAAAGGTTGGCGCGGTATGTGAAAGTAAAACTGCAAATAGTGATGTGTAAATCATGTATCCTGTATTACACTGAAAATGATACAGCAGCACATTGATGTGATACTGCCTCAGTTTCATTCTTTAGAGTAAACACTCCAGTTCTAATGCCTGCAACACCTAATGGTTTACAAATCACCATTTTCAGATTTAATTTTGATTTTACATACTGTCCCAACTTTCTCTGATTTGGGGTTGTAAATCATTCAGGGTCACCGTTATCACTCAGCTCATCTGAGTGGTTGCTTGTTAAAGTGGGCTTTAGTTACCCTGTATTTTGTGTCATCACTAGGAAACAGGATGTGACAGAAGGGTCAGAGCAGTTCAGAGTAGCTTATGCTGTTGGTTTGTTTTGAGTCTCAGTAGACCCTGCAGTGACTGGGTCTTTACATGATACTCATGTTAAATTAGTTGGATGAGTACTGGACTTTAGGAGTGGCTGAAATTGTCTTAATCATGTTAGAGTTGTTAATGTCACTGCTGAAAACAGTCAATTTTTTCTAATTTAATTTTTGTATCTTTCCATAACCTAAACTCAGGCTGTTGGATGTGAAGAACTGGACATGACCACCACAAGCAGCAACACTGCAACGAGTTTGAAATTAAACTGAAGACACTTAAAGGATAGGTTTAGGAGTTTCAAGTTGGTCTTAACACAGTAGTGATGTGCCCATATGCACATGAGAATTGTACCTAGTCTGTAACTTCTCTTCTCCACACTCACCTGGACTGTGACTGAATGTAAAAATTGCACTCCAAAGTTTTCTGAGGCTCTAATGAAGCCTCAGCCGTCCCACTAAGGTCATCTGAGTTGGTATCTTTTAAAGCTATGGTCTGCTTAAGACATATTTAGCTTTTTTTGTTACCCGGAAAAGTACTTCCTTGCCGAGCTATGGCAGAGGGATACATTCTCCTATGCGCCTGTGGGCTTTGTTACTACAGCCGACTCTACTCACGTGAGTAAAGAGATGTCAGTTTATTTATAAAGCATATTTCAAAACATCACTTGGCCAAAGTGCTCTATGTAATAATACATACTGTAGTATAAAACAGTCGTGGAAGAGATGAGGAGAAAAAAAAAGCGCCACAACCCTTATACTGTACCTAAAAGCAATAATAAATATGATAAAAAGACTAGTTAAAAGGAAATTGGATTACAACCACATGAAAAAAGGCACAAATAAGAAATGGTCACATCCCTCAGACTATGGTTACGAGCAATAGAAAAAAAATTGAATTACAGCTGTTAAGCTGTATCACGAGTCAGAGCATAATCCATCCATCCATCTTCATCTGAGACCTGTTCATGGGGGCAGTAGCCTGAGCAGAGCCTCCCAGACTTTCCTCTCCCCACAAACCCCCTCTAGCTCCTCAGGAGGAACCCCAAGGCGTTCCCAGGCCAGCCGGGAGACCTAGTTTCTAACGTCTCCTGGGTCTGCCCCGAGGCCTTCTGCCGGAGGGACATGCCCAGAATACCTCCCCAGGGAGGCATCCTAAACAGGTGCCCGAGCCACCTCAACTGGTTCTGCTCACCACGGAGGACCAGGGGCTCTACTCTGAGCTCCTTACGGGCACGCCCAGCCACTCTCTGGAAGAAGCTCATTTCTGCGGCTTATATCCACAATCTCATTCTTTCGGTTCATGGCCATAGGTGAGGGTAGGAACGTAGATCGACCGGAAAATTGAGAGCTTCATCTTACGACTCAGTTCCCTCTTCACCACAACGGACTGGTACAGAGACTGCATTACTGCAGACGCCGCACCGATCTGTCAACCTGCCGCTCCATTTTTACCTCACTCGTGAACAAGACCCATCCCCACCGCTTGACACTCAGCTGCAAACCCCTCCAGTGCACACTGTAGGTTTTGAACTGATGAAGCCAACAGAACCACATCATCCACAAAGAGCGGAGACGAGATTCCATGGCCACCAAAACAGACACCCTCTGCTCCCTGGCTGCACCTAGAAATTGTCCATAAAATAGTGAACAGAATCGGTGACAAAGGGGCAGCCTTGGCAGAGTCCAACATGAGTCGGAGCATAAAACAGAGGGAATTAGAAACAGTATAAACTATTACCAATATCGGACACTGAATTTCGGGAGGAATCTGTGTATGCAAAGCATACAAAACCTAACTGCACATCAATATCAGAGCCTCTCGGTTATCATAACATGCCCCTGGAAGATAAGTGAAAATACACTAACAGCTGTGATGATGGTACAGCTGTGCTTTGCATTTTCTCTCCTTACATTACTGTGGAAATTGGGTCCTCATACAAGTAATTGGCTTAGCTGTGCACATTGTATTTCTATCCATTTTGACCACTAATCAGTGTTTGAGGATCTCTCAAGTGAAATGGTTTTATCCATCGTTTGCTTCTTTCCGAACACCCTGGATAAACGCAGACATAAACCATGTTCTCCTGTGTGCAAGGTGCAGATGAGGATACTGACATGTGATAAACACACGTAGACTATAACCCAGACACAGATTCAGAGCGGGTTTTATTGGTGTCCCAAAACCATAAAAATTCCAGATATGAAATCTGTAAAGAACAAACTGACTTCAGAGTGAACTCTGAGCACAACTTTAGAAGTAAACACTGGCTAACAACAACAAACCTACACACAACTATTACTGCATATCCCTCCACCACAGCCCGGCAAGGAACTACTATCCTAGGAGACAAAGTCAGATACTGTATGTCTTAAATATATTGTAACTTTGGAAAATACAGACTTGATGGAGCTTACTGGGAAGGTTCATTTGAGCCTCAGATGAACTTTGGAGGGCATTTTAGCACAGAATGAGTGTATTTTACATTCCAGGTGGAAGTCTTCAGGGTCGGTGAGGAGAGGTTACAACAACAGAGCTCTTCTCACGTACATATGGGCACATCAGTATTGTATTAGAACCAACTTGATATCCCGAATCTATCATTTAACCAGAAGCCGGCTCTCTAAAATATTCAGGAATTATATCAACAGTTTTTTTTGTTTTGCAGCTTAATCAGTGGAAAATGGTTAATAAGGTAGTTGTCCCTCAGTGTACTCATTAGTGGCAAATGTTAAGTGCTATTTGCATCTGTCTGTAATGTATAAATAATGCCTTATGTCATTTGATGGTAGCATGCATCTGCCCTTAAGGTCAATGGATAGGGAGAGCCTCCTGTTGGTGACCCTTGAAGCCAACAGGTCATCGACTGTGGACTGGTCATAGCATGCAAACACGCTTTGTAATGTGCACTAATTTGACTTCATGGTTCTAGTGTGACTATTATAGGCTGTTTTTAGATACCACTCCCACCTAAAAAAAAGCAAGCTTTCATTACTGTAAATGCTAATATATATGCATTACCACATATTTCACCTCACCTGTTGGCTTTAAGTAGTGTTGCCCTTTTTCCCAGCCAGGAGGGAGCAGTGTTGTCTGCTCCTTTTAAGATAGAAACGGTTCATTAGGGACATTGTCATAATCATACATGCTTGTGATTAAAATGCAGTGTCAAAATTGCATTCAAGTGTAAGAACTTATTTTGCTTGTGAAATGTTTTGTTTTTTGTTAAATCAGGCAAAAACTATCCATGCTGGAAATAGAGTTGAAGATGCAGCTGTTTTAGATGAGCTTCATTTTTTGTTTTTTTAAACAAGAACAAGCTGCAGCTAATAGTAACAAACTGCCACAGCAGCTCCATTGATGGTGAAGGATGCTAAAACTTTGGATGATGACAGTAACCCGGATGATTTCCATAGGTGTCTGAGCACTTTTTCTAGTTCAATTCTTCAAAAGGCTCATTAATGCTTTAATAGCGTGACCTTTCAGCAACTCGGTGAACCTGTGTCACATTCGCTGGCGGCGAAAGACCTCTGATTACAGAGTCTGCATGTTAGCTGATAATGATCTTGCTCAGACATTCGCATCATATTATCTTAGAGCAGAAAAACTCAATTTCCAGCTGGATGTTTTGCCTCAACATTAAATGAACAGAAGTGGATGGGAATTTTTTTTTTTCCATAGGGTGTAAGAGGTTAGCCATCTTCTATCAAACTATGTCAAAGAATGCAGGTGCACTTTTAGAAAGCTATAAAACCCACAGGATTGCTCCCATCATGGTTTGTAGCCCCAGACAAATAAGAAGAAAGAAGTTATGCTTTTTGTTTCCATTTTAGAGTCTGGAGGAAGCGGCACCTCGGAGTAACAGAGTTCTTGATGATTGACATACTTCTGTCATGACTTTGTTACAGACCCATTGTGCTTATTTCATTGTGATGTATAGCTGCAACCTTGGGGTTTTGATTGTTATTAAACTGTACAGAAAACATTTAGTGTTAAATAAATGTCACCTTTAATGTGTCAAGCCTGAGTTATCTGGATTCCTGATCCTACAACGATATCCAGTGTCATACATTGTACAGTCACAATTTCCACATATTCACAATCTGGGAAGAAGGGTTATTTAGTCAGGGTAAAGCTATAGCAATTGGGGGTAGGGGCATTAAATATAAAATGTGAAGCAACATCCATAAGGCAGAGAAAGGTGCAACTCTGAACCTTTGTCACACATGCAGGGCAGCAAGTTGCTCTAAAGCCTTTTCAAGCCATCAGTATGTTCTAATCTGCTACAGAATAATCAAATTACCGGTAAAACGGACTCGATGCATGTGATTATCCAAGCCAGTAAAATGGATCATCTATAGATCTGATTAGATGGGTTGCATGTCTTTTAACATTCAAGTAAAAGTGCATTGGTTTGTGAAAAAAAATTGGCCTTTTTAAAAACATTTTTCCCACTTCAGTGATCCTTTATATCAATTCCTGATCTATACCTGCATCCAGATCCATCTTCTAGGATGTTATCAGGCTAATTTGAACAAAGAGCTGATATAAAAAAAGTGCATAGTATCTTAGCTCTAATGCATCACTAAGACTAAGACCAGTACTTAAACAAAACTGCAGCCACTCCTTTTCCCAATACATTTTCACACCGCTTCTTTCACCTCTTCACCTTGTTACCAGCACAAATAGTGATTTTAGCTAATGAAATGTGTATTTACGAAAACATAGCCAGCCTCTAGCAGGTTCCAGGTCCTTTTGGTTCAGGTGCCACAGTGCGTTGAGATAAAACGTCCTCACTCTCCAGAGTCATCCAACTGACGGGGCAGAAAGAAGACAGCCTTCTGTCCGATGTGAGTTCTTGGACCCAGTTTAGGTTTTCCATTCTTCTTCAAGGCTACGTACCAGGTCCTGTCCTGATATTTCTGAGGCTGATACGTGTTGTAGTGGTTCTCCTCCAGTTTCTCCAGGAAGTAACTTTCATCAGTGACTGTGGGCTGAGAGAAAAACACAGAACAAGCACCGTTCGCCGTCAGCACTTACAGAGGAATTTGGTCGTTTGATTTGAGCTTTAACATTTGAAGCATAGACTGAGTTTATGGCACCATAATCAGATCGACTCACGTCACTATGGTGTCGCTTCTGGGAGCTGTCATGTTGTCCATTTTTATACCGAGTCAATGGTTTAAAGTACTATTGTACAGTACAATTTTGAGTAATCAAGTATTTAACTACAAAAAAAAGCCTAAACTAAACCACTGACATAAAACATCATGGAGAGAGAGGCTACTCACTGAACTGTATAAACGCCCCTCATCGTTCATAGCCAGATATCGCCCAGCTTCTGTTCCTTGGATGACCACCACACCTCTGTTCACGGATTTTATCTTTAAAACAGCTAAAAAGAGAAAGTTTGAAATAAGGTGCAAAGAAATAACATGGCTACAGCTGAACTTTATAAATACACCTATGCCAACATGGGCCACTTCTCTGGTTTAAAAAAAAAAACAACAAAAAACCCCCCATCATCACAAATCTGAGATGATGGTGTCAGTGTGAAATATTCATTCAGCTACAGCCGGCTGACAGAGAAGACTAAGCATTTCAAGCCTTTGCTCTTGAGTTGTGCAAGTAAATGAATGATGGCTGGCTCAAGTATCATGACACAGTGTGGTAAGTGCAACCAAATCAATTTTAGAGCATCCTTGCTATCTTGGACTCTTATGTCAAAGCCAGTCTCTTCAGCATAGGAAGCGGATAAGCCCCCCTTTTTTTTAAACCAATAAAAGGGTTAGATGGTAACCATTCATCAGCACACAACTACTAAGAGATGGCATTAGTATGAAATGTTGACTGCCAGGCACATTATTCATCAGCACACAACAACTAAGAGAAGGCATTAGTATGAAATGTTGACTGCCAGATTTCCTCCAACCATTAAATGACACATTTGCTGTGGTTAGTGGACTTGCCTGAGGTCCTTGAAGAGGTTTTACCTTTCAGCCAGCACTTAAATAACATAGTTCATACAATTCAGTAGCATCAGAAAGCATTCAGACCCCTTCACTTTTTGCAGTTGTAGATTTGATTTGCTCCTCTATCTACACTTAGTAATCAATTTTCAGACTGATAATTCGTTACTTTGTTGAAACCCCTATGGCAGCAAGCAAGTACAGCTTCAAGTCTTCCTAGTACATCTCTACAAGCTTCACATACCTGGATTTGGGTAGTTTTATCTTTCTGGCAGATCCTCTTCAGATCCATCAGACTGGGCAGGAAGTGTCTGTAAACTGCCATCTTCACGCGGCTCCACACGTGTTCTGTGTGGTTTAAGTCAGAGCTTTGTCTGGGCCACTCAAGGAAGGTCAGACACCTGTCCTTAAGTCACTCCAGTGATGTCTTTGCTGTTCAGGTCATGCGCTGTGGAGCAGGTTTTCTTCTCTGGATTTGGCTACGTTCACTCTTCCCTCAATTCTGACCAGCTTGCTGCAGAGAAACACCCCGAAAGGATGATGCTGCCTCCACCATGCTTGGATAGAATTAGCAGATGATGAGCAGTGCCTGGCATTCAAACCTGGTGCTAGGAGTTCTACCCAAGTCCTCTAAAAGCTGTTTGTCAAGCTATGTGTCTTTTGTCTAGTGACTGTACTGTAAGGACCTGATTGATGGACAGCTGCTGCGATGGCCACCCTTCTGGCAGGTTCTCCATCTCTGCAGAGGACTTCTGAACTTCTTCTGGAGAGGACTTCTCTGTTATTTGTTGGGTTCTTGGCCATCTCACTGACTAAGGCCCTTTTTGCCCAGTTATTAAAAGTGCTGGTGGCTCCAAATTTCTCCCATTTCACAATTAATGAGGCCGCTGTGCTCCTAGAAACAATCAAAGCCTTAGAAATGGTTTTATACCCTCGTCCTGATCTATGGCTCACCACAAGTTTATCTCACAGATCTAGAGAGCTCCTTAAAATTCATGGCCTGGTTTTTGTCCTGACATACACCGAATTGTGGGACCTTGTATCCACAAACATCTCTCTTAAAATACGCCCAATCAATTGCATTTGCCCAAATCACAGCAGCCACTTTGAATTGTCACAGCAGGAAAAGTACAGGTGAAACAAATCTAGTTAATGACAATGACTCCATTTCAGTTGCACCTGTGGTTTTCCTGTTATGACATGCTAAAACGTCTATGAAAAAAGGTCTATCAAGTTCTAGACACACCTCAAGCATAATTAATACAAACAGAATGCACCTGACCATATGTTGGAGTGCCACAGGAAATGTGCTGAACAGTTTGTAAATGAAAGATTTCAGGTTTTTAATAAATTTGCAAACATATTTTTAGTTTAGAACACAAAGTGTGCAAAAGGTCAAGGGGTCTGTATACTTTCTGAAACCACTGTATACACAAACATACTATGCATGGTAGTTTTGCTAAGTAACTTTAAACCCCCACTATGCATCCTAACCACAACCCTCCTCCCCATCAGACAAGTTCGGTAAATGCAGTTACAGAGAACATAAATCAGAACTACTGGGATTTTTCCAAGCCGAAGATTAACAGCACCCCGCTTTAAAATATCATCGAAAGGCTCGTTTCTCACACTTTCTTCCGACACTCCTGCAGTAAATAAAGGAAGTGAACGCGTCATATTGTTTTCCTGGCCTGGATGTAAAATGCGCAGTGTGCTGCGGTCTTACTGTAAACGTCCCTGTCATCTCTGAGGCCCTGCACTGTGCCATCGGGGACGATCTGGAGGTGGTGTCCGCCATTCATGCAGTACAGCCGAGTCAGCCGCCTGTAGCCCCGCAGCAGCAGGCCGCTGTCCTCGCTCTGATCCTCCAGTCCAGACACCTCTCTATCCGTCATTCTGCGCAGAGGAAACACCGCACTGTAATCAACAAGGGGGCGCCGCGATGGATCCGGGCTTTCCTTGTTAAAAAGAATCAGCGGGCTCGGTCCCCTGCAGTGATCAGGTGTTTACATGCTCGTGAACGAGCGCAGACACTACACAGATGCGCGTCCCTGACTCCTGGCCCCAACCTCCAACTGGGATAATAGAATGGAGTAAGATCACAGCCCAGTATGGGTTTTGTAAGCTACATATCTTAAAAAAATTGTAAACAATTTCATCAATATATATTATTTAGGTTAAGCTACAGTTTCAACAATTCAGCAGTTTATTGCCTGGTAGGTTTAAAGTTCAATGACTATGTTGGTTTACATATACACTGCTCAAAAAAATTAAGGGAACACTTAAACAACACAATGTAACTCCAAGTCAATCACACTTCTGTGAAATCAAACTGTCCACTTAGGTAGCAACACTGATTGACAATCTATTCCACATGCTGTTGTGCAAATGGAATAGACAACAGGTTGAAAGCATAGGCAGTTAGCAAGACATCCCCAATGAAGGAGTGGTTCTGCAGGTGGTGACCACAGACCACTTCTCAGTTCCTATGCTTTCTGGCTGATGGTTTGGTCACTTTTGAATGCTGGCGGTGCTTTCACTCTAGTGGTAGCATGAGACGGAGTCTACAACCCACACAAGTGGCTCAGGTAGTGCAGCTCATCCAGGATGGCACATCAATGCGAGCTGTGGCAAGAAGGTTTGCTGTGTCTGTCAGCGTAGTGTCCAGAGCATGGAGGCGCTACCAGGAGACAGGCCAGTACATCAGGAGATGTGGAGGAGGCCGTAGGAGGGCAACAACCCAGCATCAGGACCACTACCTCCACCTTTGTGCAAGGAGGGACAGGAGGAGCACTGCCAGAGCCCTGCAAAATGACCTCCAGCGGGCCACAAATCTGCATGTGTCTGCTCAAACGGTCAGAAACAGACTCCA
>NW_018128097.1:424251-435909 GCF_001952655.1 Monopterus albus
GCACATTCAACTATGTAATGAACAAGGTATTTAATAAGAATATTTCATTCATTCAGATCTAGGATGTCTTATTTTTGTGTTCCCTTTATTTTTTTGAGCAGTGTATATACATTAGGTACTGTATAGTAGCTAAAACTAATTCAGTGTTAATACAACAGTCCTGCAGTAAATCCTCCTTCATGAAGGCAATAATGTTCAGTTTTTGTTCAATATCAGCAAAGTGTTGATTCAACAGTAGGATCATTCTGGAGGCTGCACCACACAGAAAGGTGTCTGTTATTTAGCCCAGCCTCATATAAATAGTTAACCTCATTCTTTACCTGATGGACAAAGGTCAAAACTTGTCAGTGTTTCATGAACACACCAATAACACACCAATTTTTTTTTATTTGAATTACAGGAGCCAGTTTGGATATCAAGGTTACCATGAGAGTCATGAAAACTAGAATGAAGGTGTTGTTTTTTTTCCAGGAAGTACCATAAAACAAATAAAAAAACAAACACACATACAGTTCAACCTTTAATCAGTGGCAGAAAGGATTAACAGGAGTCACGCTACAGAGAAGTAATACAGAGGGCAGGAATAGAAAACTCTCTGGAGACAAGTACACCACATTTTCTTTACAGTGGATATGTACATAATGTTTCTTAAGCAAAACAAAGCTCTGTAGAGAAAGCATATACCAGTGAAACATAATCTGTCCTTGATAATTCTCAAAAGTTAATGTCTGTATACGTTTTATACAAAATAGATTTTCAAACAATATTTGGGTAGTGCAAATCTTTTTAGATTCAAGCTGGTTGATTACTTTCACAAACAGTTTGTGTGTGTGAAAAAGACCGACTCTTATCCTATTCACAGTATTACACAATTTAACCCAAAAAAGTGTCTTCTAGGAGCTACTTTGTTTACACAGATATTATGTTAAATTTGTCTGTATGTACTTTGGTCACCTTATAGTTAAACACCAAATAGGTTGTTTTTTTTTGTTTTTGTTTTTGTTTTTTTTTTTTTTAGTACAGTCTGGATAGACTGATGATTAAGTATATCTTTTCCTGAAAATCTGGCCTGCAGAAAATATTGAATGTGAATCTCCTGGAAGCAAATAGCTTATATACTGTAGGGGAGAGAGGAAAAAAAAAAAAAGGAAGCGATCACATCTTATGTGATGGTGAGAGATTATCTGTCGTTTCTGTTGCATATTCAGTTGTCCTCCTCAAAAACGTACAAAGTAAGGATACGTTTTTGAGCAAGAAGAGGCAAGTGTGTGATTTTATACACCCTTTATATATATAGATATATATCTGTTAAAATGAAAAGCAGCAGCAGCAGGAGATCTGGATACACTGAATGTGAAAGTAACCCATGAATGACCCCTGTGCATTTAAAAAATAAGGTTTTCTACCAGTCTGAATTAACCTCAGAAAGAATATAGAGCATCTTTTCTCTAAGTTTAGGTAATGACAACAGTGGCAACACTTTCCTGAACCTTTTGTAATAAGTGATTTTTCTCCTGACCAAAAAAAAACCAAAAACAAAAAAAACCCCCAAATCTCAGAAGCCAAACTTAATGTGTTCGGCTCTTAAAGTGAGGAAAAAAAAAATGACCGAACGTGCACAACCACACTGTGGAATCAGACAACCTTCAGCGAACCTGAACATGGCAGCGGTTCAAGATGTATGAGCGCTTTTATATTTGTTGTTGGAGAACAATCTGACATTTTTTCAGCTTTAAATGCACCAGTGAGCAACACTCTAGTCAACTCACTTTATATATTTATCCAATCATTTTTTTACAGGTCACTGTCTTTGATCTGTCAACATTTCTTTTAAACTAAATGAATTCTCTCAACATCTGTGTTAAACCTTGTATTATTATGTGCGTCAAACACAACATGTCAGAGTTGTGAAACACTCCAATGACTATCTAAACAGACAAGCTCAACTGATGAAAATGTTGCAGCACATTTCAATTTTTGACTTGCACCACATGCAGAAACAGGGATACTAACAAACTTATTGTGTGTGATTACACAACACATCCATGAGTGCCTTGTGCTGTACATGAAGCACGCCTATGATTCATTAATAATCCAGTGGACTGGAGCTCAGATTATTTCTCTATTACACAAATGTGTAAGCTTCAACGCTGCGAATTGTTTCTTGCTCTATTGAAAACACTGAACAACTTTCGGCATCACTGAAAGCTGACAAAGCAGGAGTTTGGCACTGAAACAGGTCCCAGAGAACACAGGGATCCATTTTGCCTGCCGCCCCAGTCAGCGATGCCACACTTTCACTGTGACGTCTCCATCAGGTGACTAAGTGCTTTTCAACACTGGGGCTCCACTACCTATCAAATCAACATGCAGTACTGAAGTACTAAGGACACACAGACATTAAGACAAGGTGCCTACACAATGTTAAAGGAGCAGGGGTCCGAGGTTATCAGCGACTATGGAAGATTTACAGCAAAATGAATCTGCCGACGCCTGATCCAAAGTGCTCTATACACAGACAACTATCATACAAATGATTTATTTTTAAAGGAACAGTTCCACATTTTGGGAAATGCACTTTCTTGCAGAGAATTTGATGAGAAGATACCACTGTTACGTCTGTATGGTGAAGATAGAGTCAGCAGGTATCTTAGCTTAGCATAAAGACCGAAAACAGGAAAATGACATTAAGCATATTTCCAAACATGCTATAGTTAGGGACATGTCCCGATTCAGTTTCTTTGGCCCCAATACCAGTCTGATAGTTATATGAGTAAATGGTCATTAAATATCTGATGTATTGAAATGAATCTGGCAAATACTGATCCAAATACTGGCTCAGGCCCTGGTTCCAAAATATTAAGTTTATTAGCTTAAATTATTGATTATTATCTCATTGTTTTGGTGGATTCTGTGTCAGCCTTCAGGCCGTGGCTTCATGTGAGTGAAATGCCAGCCGGCATGCTGGCAGCGTACACTGGACTGATTAATATAGCATCTGCTTGATATGCGCGTCTCAAAAATGTGACTGCATTTGTTCAAATACAGGACTGTAGTTCTAAAATAAGGATCGGAAATGGATAGGCTTTATTCTGGCCAATACAGTTTCTGTGAAATATGCCTGTATCGGTGCTGATACTGATACCTAGTATCAGATCAGGATATCTCAGTTATGGTATTTAACAAATATAGCATTAACACATGTGTGTTCAATGACCTGATGTAGATGCTTATTCAGAGTTCTGATCTACTGTTGAAAAAGGATCAGTGGCAGAATCATGACCGCATCTTTGTCATCTGTACAATACAGACCGTGAAATAAAATAAAAAACTTAATAAATGAAGCACTTATTTTACAACCTCATGGAAGAACCATGGAAATTAGTTTTCCTGATGAATTAAAAATGACAATCTTGCAAACATAAAACATGCCCGTGCACTTCTGATTGGTAGACGCATGTATCTGTCATGTTCCATTATTTGACTACTGGGGAAGGAGGTGGGGCTACTATAAAAACCAAAGAGGGGAATTTAAAAAAGTGATCTCATTTTGTCTGATAATAGTCATAAAGAAACGACTGGTACAATGTAACAGTCTTTTAAAGCCATTAGCAGGATATAAGTGCTCAACTCTCACTTTGGGGGTCGAGTAAGTGCAGGAGGGCGACAGGAAGCAAGCTTTGAATATTTTCTCTTAACAAGCGGATCGTTTCTACACACAAAGGATGGGCCGAGCTGCTCCTTCTAAAGACAAACACAGCCACTGGGAGGAAAAAAAAGGAATGCTTGCAACATGTAATATAAAAAGTACAGTCAGCGTACAATGAAGGTAGACCATGACGCACACCTTGGACAGAACGTGGCTCAAGCAAAAAGGCACATATCTCTTCCCTTTTTATAACAGACGTGTGTAAACCTGGAAGAAGCCAGCTTGTGGGAGAAATCATCCTTTGAATGTCATTAACAATCCAACAATGTTTCTTGACTAAATCAATAAAATATGCTTTATAACTGAGCGAAAGTCAGACTTTCTCCATATGATAGACATTTTGTTACAACCTCCTATAAAAACTAAAAGAGGAACGGTCTAAAAGCCTACTTAAGAGCGTGTTATTAGTTAAGCTTTGTTACGTTCCCCAATAAAAACAAGAACCACAGCAACCTGGAAAACTGTATAAATGGTTAGATTTTGAAAATGTAGAAAATACTATGATAAGCTGTACATATGTTTTTGTTTCATCTATTTTAGATATCGCTCTGTATTTGAAGGGTAAGGAACCTGAGACCGCATGGATAGCCTATTATCTTATTTCTCTGTGATTATCTTTTATCTTACAAACATTTCCTACCTGTTGTTACACACTACATCTTAAGAGTGCTCAACAAAACAAAGCCTCTGTGCTCACTGTCTGCTTTATACACAAACAAGTCTCTCTGTTTTCTCCTTCCAGACCCAACTCGCTCCCAAAAAAACATCACTCACTCCTCGTCTCAGATCCTCAGTGCTTTCACTGCTGCTCTTTGGGGGGTTGGGGTGAGATGTGGTGGGATTTTAAGGCATTGTGTCTGTTATGGGGCACAGTCATCTCTGATGGAAGAGGAGAGGTTTGACACTTCCAGTCTTGAATTTTGGCAACTGGTTGCTGATGATCTCTACCAGCATCTCCGGGAACTCCACACTAAGGGATTTATTCACAAAGGTGTAGAAGCAGAAGTTGAGCAGTCCACCGCCCATCTGCAGACACACAGGGTCATACATTTCAACCATCATGGCAAACCTTTAATAAAGTCCATCACACATACAATGATAACACCAAACTATGCTAACATGTTTGAAACGGTTGAGGTTGACATCGAAGTGGATGCTAATACAACACGGATAGCTGCGGTTGTTGCATCAGCTAACAGAGCCGAGTCTGAATGTAGTGTGAGATTTAAAGCTCTTGCAACGTTAAAATGAGTTACCCTGTACAAGTTAAACTCTAGATACAACTCAAAAATGTTCACCTCCACTTCTGAGTTATCATTATAATCTAGTTTGTTGAAACTTATAATATACTCTAAATGCTCCTGTACTATGCAACTCAAATGGTTTCTTTAAACTATAAACTAACGTATTAATCATATAAATCACAAACATGAAACAGGCTGTAGTTGAGTCTTGCTTGGCAGCTGACTGCTGCCGCTATACCTCATGCATCGAGTCGAGCAGCTTGGTGAGCTGATAGAACCGCTGCCAGTTCTGGCTGGAGTTCTCCTCGCGCTTCACTATGGCTTTCCCCAGCTCCTTGATGTACGACATCCGAATCTCGTCGAACACCGCCTGGCTCTTCAGGCCGTCCTTTGGCACTGCAGGAGAGGAGAGACTCAAAGTCAACATCTGGGACAGAGATAAGTATATTTTTAATGTGCCATAGCACCTCCAGCTTGAAGTGCAAAGCATGAAGGACACATTTGACATTTTAAATCAGTGTAAATGTCCATACTGTGAAGGACAAAAACTAATGAATATCAGGTATTATTAGCTCCACAAAGCACTTCAAAAAATTTCCTGCACAGCCTGAAGAGGGCTGTCAGGTGTGTCTGGCTACATGCGATTATGGCTTTAAATGTATTTCATAAGGTTGATTATAACAACAAGTCCTTGTCTACACCCAAATTCTTCAGCACTACATTACTAGATTGGTTGTGTACTTCTATGGTCTGTGCTCTGTTTTGTAAAATTGGGTATATGTATTTTTTTTGTACTTAACCAGGCAGGCCTGTGAATATTTAATTTGTATTTATGATTAACTGCATGTTGATTAATGAGTTGACAAAAGTGCTGTGATGCTTTGACCTGTGCATACATCAGTGTTATCCTTTAGCATCCTGGACAGTATTGAATTAATGGCTTTTGTAATGACTGCAGTTAACACGGGACCAAATTCAACATGCGATAGTGAAAGAAGGTGCGTTTGGTTGCTGTGAGGGGGAAAAGTCCGACCTGTGCCGAGCAGCAGCAAGACCTTCATGCACAAATACTCCTCATGGGAAACCTGCAGCCGGACAAACTCGTTGGAAATCTTCAACATCTGCTCACACTGGTCGGCCATATAGGGCAGCTTCATCCGCTCCCTGGTGGAATTGAGGCAGTAAACAGTTAAATACAGTCATGGCCAAAAATATTGGCACCCCTGCATTTCTGTCAGATAATGCACCACTTCTCCCAAAAAACTGTTGCAATCACAAATTCTCATGTTTATTTCTTTTGTTTGCATTGGCAGGCTGGGAAATACCACATCTGTCTTTGACTTGTTTGAGGCAAAAGTGAAAACTCCTTTTACCAGGCCAGGTTAAGAACTTTAAACACATTAGTGCAGTGCTGCTTTTGGCATCAAACCAATCAACAAGGGTTGGACTGAAAACAGATGGGTACATACTCATTGATGACGAGGTCTGGTGCAAAGCAAAGCATGGTGCCGTTGCACTGCTGGTACGATCTCCAGCCCAGACCAAAGGACATGAGGAAGAGCCAGGAGCATTGCAGCAAGGTCATCTGGTCATCCAGGTGGAGGTTCCTAAAACCTGAGGGGAAGGACATGGAAAGACTTCAGCTGACTACTAACACAGCCCAGTGTATGAGAGGGGGTGGTGTTAAAAATTAAAAACAAACCAGGCTGTAGTTGAGCTGAGTAACCCAATAATAATACTAACTTTTTTAAATCTTCACTAAAATGTGATGCTTTGTCACAAATAACATTCTATATTCATTTTGTAGAAGCGGAATCTGTTTGCCACAACTACATTTTACCCCATTTTTAAACTGATTTCAGTCATGTTTACCAAATGTGTCTGTGTGTCAACTTAGCCCCGTAGGGAGCAGAGCCAGAAGCAGTGTCTGTTTGCACAACAGAAAAGACAAATGTTTGGCAGTGTACCAATGCATTATAATGTCTCCTGCTTTTAGCTCACGTGTCAAATAGTCATGCTTCCAATGTGTTGTGCACTGTTAAAAATAAAACATTACTGTGCGTGCTAGCTGTGTTCTGGGTTGTGTGTGACACCACACAGCTCTTATAATCCCAAACACAGCACATTTTGTACATCGTTAACTTGTCTTTGTGACGGTTTTAGTTTGTTTTCTCTGTGGGCTATCGGGTGCAACATTTACATACCAGAGTTTACTTGTATACAGATATATCTCAAAAAGAGAAGACCAATATGGCAAAAGTGTTAAATGTTAGACAAAACTGAAACATTTTTTAAAACTTCTGAAGCCTAGAGTCTTTCACCAACATAAACTACTTTAATCATGCTGCCTATAGCCTCAACACCAAGTTTATACTCCTACTGGCAGAGCACACTATTAACCTGGCAGAGCCTTGGCCCACTTGACAGCAGAGACGACCTGTCGGCCACCCAGCCTGTTGAGGGTGGTCATCAGACGGGTGGAGGTGTCGGGCAGGGTGCTGTCATAGCCGGCGTAGATGGTGTCCGGCTCAATGGCCTTCAGCAGAGACAGCATTGTGGGAATGAGTTGAGGCATGCCCTTGGGTACAAGGGAGCGAGCCGCAACTGGTGGAGGAGGAATCACTTCAGGTTGGTTGCTTGGCTGGCTGCCCTTTAAGCGGCTTAACTTCTTGGTTTTGCGTGCTGCAGAAGAGAAAACAGGCACAAACGTGCAGGGAAGAGTTTAGCAACACAAAGAGAATGGAAGGTGAAAACACAGAAGCAATAAAACCAACTCAAAGGCGTGCTATTTGGTGTCATCGGTGGAGTTAAAATGTACCTTCCAGGTTCATGCCTGCCATCAGACACTTGCGGAATCGACACGCTGGGCAGTTTTTCCTCCTGATCTTGTCTATAATGCAGTCGTTCCTCCCAGCACACAGGTAATTATGCTGCCCTGAAGCACACAAGATTAATGTTATTTACCTTCATAGTGGTGGCAAGCACTCCAGGGAAAAAAGCTAATTATCTCCATCACAGCCCTTTATTTGGTAATGATCATGGCTCCTACTTGAAATCAGAGTGACTCCACCATTTGAGTTCACTTGTGTGACATGATGAATACATCAGTGAGGAAATAATGACATCATATCGCTTTATACCTTCCACAGCTCTCTTGAAGAAGACCTTGCAGCTGCCACAGGTTAAGACGCCGTAGTGGCAGCCTGAGGCCTCGTCAGAGCACACCAGGCAGATTTTGAGAGTCTTGCTTTTTCCCTGTGCCGAGGATATAGAGATGCCCCCATCTGGTCTGGAGGCAGAGCTGGAGGGAAAGTGTGTGACACAACAGAGCGATGTCAGTGATATTCCATCTCTCTTAACCCTAAAACCAAATATTTTACAATGATGTAGCACTGACAATAATCTAGATTTATAGTGTCTGCTGAAAGTGACACTTTACTACATTTGTAATTTCACATAGCTTCAGACATTTTGGCTACTCAATAAATATCATGGCACATTATGTGCAGTATGTCTGCAGCATGTGCCATTTAAACGTCCGACCCCTGCATCTCAAAGGATCCTCAGTTTTTAGAATTAGGCTCTAGTTTGTGTTTACATCTGTGCACCAAAGGTTTGGCTACACATCTTCCCATCAGAGTCAGTGTGTTCATTATGATTGTTTGCTTCAACTTGGCCTTCATTCTCAACATCATGAGTGAAGAAAAGTGAAGATCTGTGATCACGTCTTAAATCCAGTGGGTGTCATAAAACGGCCCTTTTCTCTCTGATTCACCCACAAAAGTTTCCAGACCCAGTCAACAGTGGGTTAGAGGCGCACTTTTTCTAAACTACCACTAGAGGACGTCAGGCTATGCTACATCCATATACCATATGTCCACACCCCCTTTCTAACCCAGCAGCCACAGGAACAACACCCACACACTCAGACATGCACAACTGTCTGCCTGCCTGTCCATGTGTCCACGCATCTGCCTCCGCAATGAAAACAAACTGTTTGATGATAAGAGCTGCTTAATGTGAACCACGTTCATTCTCAGTTATACAACATGTGGGAAAGCAGGGGGCTAGGCCCCAGCAGTTACTGGGTGTAGCAGGATAGGAAAACCTGACTGAATCAGGCAGAGGCCTCAGAGGAGGCGATACAGCCACAACACAGCTGAAAGCTTTCTGAGCACCACTGACAACACACTGTGGTCGATAGGTCTGCCAACTTACCTCTTATGGTCTGCATTCAACAAAACTGTGTGAGATTTCATTTCCTGGGTGTCTCTGGCTCTGCGTACTATGCATTGTTTCATACAGTTGAAATTCAAAACCCCAAATCTTGCAGTTTGTTTTGCAAAGTGTGGACACTGCAAAGCAAGGAAACGCACTGAACACCTGCCACCTGCTCTAGCTGTGAGAGGTGAAACCTGGGGCAGGTTAACTGAGAACACTCTGAAACTAAATCCATGCCAATCAAGCCAGCGTTTTCAAATAAATCCCACTGCCTGCTTTTTGTTTTCACACATTCTGCAGAGATGTTTTAGTTTTCCAGAAAGCAGGGTTTTAATGTTTAGTTTTGTAGATATGACCAAGATGTTTCATTAAGAACAAATCACACTCCACATTATGTGCACAATTTATCATTGTTTGAAGTGGACAACCTGAGCGGACAAACACTATCATAAATATTTATAGCAGCAATAAAGATCTTTGGAACTGGAAATTGGATTCATCATTCTGACTCAAAAAATGTCCAATCTATGCAGATACATTACTTGTACTAACAGAAACTGCATTCAATCTTTCATTTGTAGAAGTGGAAATCTAAAATTAACAATCACATATCCAAATCCAACAAGCTCAGCACAGGTGAACCACTGATCTTCCTTTTTTTTTAGCCGCACAGTCAGTGCTACAGTTTTGTTAGGTCCTCCAGAGTCATAAATAATGAAAATTTCATTAAGGGATTAAACTTGATTTTAAAAAAGCTGCAAAACGTTGTATGAGTAAATAACCAGTTTTCAAAAACATTTTAATGATACATTGCTACATAAAGTTGAATGATTTTTTATTTCTGTACACATTTAAACTCTTCATGTTTGTACTTGTACACACATTTCCCTCAAGAAAGAGATGAAATCTCAATGAGACTAAAGCTTTCACCAATCAGGCATTTGTATGTCAGGGTGGTGCAAGTGATACGATCAGTCACCAGCCTACTGGACTTAAAAGCTGCACTATGTCCAAATCGACCAAGTATCACGTGACTGTGTGTAATGTGAAAGGTCTTGTATGTAGTGATGAACCCACAGAGGATTCTCCTCCTAATCTACAGTTCCTTTCACCTCTATGGAGCATTTTATCAACTTTCTACCACTGTTACAACTTGCAACTTTGCTGTTTTGGTTTAGTCTCACCTCCATCAGCACCCTCCAAAATGTGAGAGGCAGCTGCTTTCAGCAAAAAAAAAAAAAACACAACAAAGCACAGGTAAACCAGCTGGACGCTACATGCATAATACCAAATTGCAGAAAGGCAAAGTGGATAATATGTCAATATTGTGATCACGCCTCATTCCGCTGCTGCCAAAACAGACAAGTAATGCCGTTTTATGATCAGTTATAAGAGCACTACTTATTGATCACTGTTTATTGATCACTTTAGGGTGAAACATTCTTTCAGGATGGGGAATAATTCAAAATATGTTGTCTACATATTATCTTGACATGCAATTGTGTTATGACAAACTTATATTAAGATGTTATGGCTCAAAGCATGTATTTATTTTGTACAAATTAGCATTTTCATTATTATTTATATTATCTACCATCCTCCACCCTCAGCTGGTGTTTGCATCACAGCCAACAGTGCTCCACTATCAGCAGCAGCAGCTTGTTTGAAGGGTCACACTGTAAATATATGTAAAAGCTGTGTATGCTGCAATAATGTAACCAGTCATCTGGCTCGCACAGATTTATGTGTGGTTTCCTTAACGCAATGCCACTGAGAGCACACACACACACAAAATCCCTTGAAGCTTCAACAAGTAGGCTTGGTGACCAACAATGTAGGCAGAGGAGGCCAATGAGTCCAGAGCAGTAAGGATGATGATATCAGATGATGTTTGTCCTTCACTGGCCCACTGGCATTGTGTCAGGACAGCCTTACTAGAATGCTTTAGGCTGCTGGTTCAAATCCATTTACTGGAGCTGCTATATGTTTCCAAGAACAAAGTAAGCTTGAAGTGACACCACTGCTTTCTCAAAATTCAGTTTGGAATCTGCTGACAACAACTTGAGCGATGCCATAACACGACACGCTACAAAACTGTTCTTGTCAACACCAACCAGTCAAAGCTGCACAGCCATGTGGTGACACTGAATTTCCTCTTTGTAAAAGCATCTGTTGAAATGCCTGTTGGCCATCGACAGGAAGTTCTTGCATTCCCTCAGAGTTCACTTCTGGTCAGTGATGGTATCAGTATGACAATGGTTAAATGGGCAATTCAGGGGATATGCAAACCATTAACCCATATTTTTAACATGTGGTTTCGACTTGGGCAGTTCCCCAATAATATGAAAATAGCAAAGGTCATTTTACTGTATGAATCTGGGGATAAGCACAACTTCACAAATTATAGACCGGTTTCTCTGTTGTCACAATTTTCAAAAATCTTGGAAAAACTCTTTAATAACAGATTAGACACATTTATTGATA
>NW_018128097.1:436588-470272 GCF_001952655.1 Monopterus albus
TAAGACTGCAGTGTTTATGTATAAAGCCAGGAGCAATTTATTACCTGGTGGAATTCAAAAACTATTTAATGAAAGGGATGGGGGATACAATTTAAGGGGTCAGTTAAATTTAAAAATTCATGCTATACGTACAACCAAAAAAAGATTTTGTATTTCCATAAGTGGGGTAAAACTATGGAATAATTTAAGTGTAGACATAAAAAATAGTAATAGAATTGACGAGTTTAAACATAAATATAAAGGTATGTGTCAATCAAGATATATGCAAGAACAGGCTTAATGATTAATTAGATGGAACATTGTGGGTGTATGAATGTTAACACTTTGTAATAATTCTTTAATATATTACTTGTGTGGTGTAGAAGATAATTATTTAACAATGTAATTTTATACAAATGTTATCACTGTTATAATTTTTTTAGTATAATACTTGTGTGGTGTAGAAGAGAATCATTTACAGCTTGCAAACCAATGATGGTAAGATGCTGTCATGGGGTAGGACTGGATAAGTCTGACTTCTTCCTACTCCATTCAAGCATGTACTAGGTATAAGCAAATTGATATTGGATTATGTGTAAAATTGTGTGTTGTCATATCAACTGTTTTTACATGCGCCACTGGAGCGCAGTGTGGGCTCTACAGGAGGCCTAGAGCCCCACCAACCAGCAATGCATCTGTTTACTGCTCGGTTAAGTTTCCGTTTCCACCGAGCAGGATCTCCATGTGGCCAAATCAAAACCTACAGCTCAGTCACTGTGCAATGGCAGAGCCACCCTGAGATGGGCCTCGAACAACAGCAGCGCTGAGAAACTCAACAGCTTACGTCTACAAGGGTGTGATCCATCAGCCCGGGCTTGAATGAGGAAAGCCACTTCACAAAGTTACAATAATGCTGGTGACCTAGTGCTCTCCTAACAATTCATAATCACCTGTTAGCCCTGAGGGTTATAGGCTGCTTGGCAGGCTCAACCCAACCCCAAACAGCCGTTGGAACCATAACACCTCAATGCCCAGCTACTGTATTTGTTTTGCTAAACATTTGGATCATTTTCTGGCTGTGCATTTATTACACATATTGGTCTACGTCAACATTCACTACTTGATCTGCTTCAGATCCAGCACTACAAATGAGTCATCCAAGAGAACTGGATGTCTTTGGCTCATGTGGTGAAGCCAAGCCCCTAAATAAAACTGAAAATGATAGAGCGAAGACATACACAAAAATCTGGCAGAGCAGATCTGATGTCTATGTTACTGTGATCTCTATCGCTGATATCGATATGAATCAGCTTTGCACAAACATCTCACCATCAAAACTGTGGGTGTGAGGAGGAGAGCAGAAGGAAGCGCTCCTCTAAGGTAGGAGCCACCAAAATAGAAAGGGGAACTGGTCTGCACGCAACTGAGTCATTCTCACATGCAAAACAACAAAATCTGTTTCTTTGAGAGAGAGTAGAGAGACTAGATTTGTTTGGCCAAAGACTGGGCTGGACTTCTCTAAAGCATCCTCCTGTGGTGTCCCTACAATAAAAACAGACATGCTGCCGCACCAAGGTAATACAATGGAGATACAGTGCCCTTTGGAGCAGTTTATGATGACATATTTATGGCCATTATCGAGATACTCGTACATGTGACACACTAATGATCCCTCAGTGTCGCTGCAAGGAGCCAAGGTCTCCTCCATCATGCTGCACTGGCAAACCTGTTTCTACAACAGTTACATTTTGTAGCCCTGAGCAGCAACTACTGCTTGACTTCAAGCACCAGAGGAGGAAACTAAGCCAAACCCATGTGTAAGTACAAGGTAAAGAAAAATAACCCCAAAGGATTTGAGTTTCCATATTAGCTCCATTATCAGAGCCATTAGTGAGTGCGTGTAGGTGGGAGGTGGTTTCCTGGCCGGTAAAATGAATTGGAGGCCTGCTGCTGCTGCTGCTACTGTGCACATACCGGATACCTTCAGCTGGACAATACTGGATGTGGGAGAAACCCACTCCCAATGTCTGAATTTGCTGACTCAACCTTGTACACAAAAATAAGAAGCTATATCATCTTATCCTCAACAGAATTACTATAAACTTCTTCAGTGTCAAACACAACAAAAACTACAGAAAAAAATGCACTGTGGTTGCAGGGTAATAACACAAAAGCGACTGGAATGACCATCATTTGATCTCTTGAGTTCACTTGGCGCCAGCTGCGGGGAGGCAGGAGTGAAAGTAGGTCAGGAGAGTGAGAGCTTCAAAACAGCACTGTGGTCCACCTGTCTGCTTGACGCCATGCTCATGACACACCCACACATATGCACATGCGTACGCCAGCACACTCATGCATAATACACACAGCTATGAGACAAGCATGACAGGTACACACACAAGCAAAGGCAAAAAAGGCGAGTTACAGTTTCTGAAAGTTTCTGCTGACAGTCAAAGTCTCCGCCGTAGGTTGCAGGAAGCAAAAGCAGGCCAGGGAGAAAAAGAGAGAGACAGAAAGAGAGAGCAAGGGGCGTGCATTGGGAAAATTACTGACCAAGGATTACTCTCAAACACGGAGCCAAAACTGAAAGCTGAGATTATGTATACACTAAATATAAACTTTATATAAATACATATAGCTATATAAAAATGGACTAAAGTGCATAAACTACTCACGTATCAAACCAGGCACTCAACCAAAGCTGATGACAGCTGTGAAAGACATGATTTTAACTTTAGTGGGACCACTTGGATTTATGGTCTGGCTTTAGTCATATCCAAAGGTCATCACTCTGATTGCAGCACTAATTCTATAAAGCTCCATAGGCTGAGCTGAAACACAAAAATGGTCAAATATGCTGTTCTATTTTTAAGCTCAATTGGTCATTAGGAAATTCACACATTCAACAGGCTGCTATATAGTCCTGCAGACATGACAGCTGTGAAACAGCCCTGAGAGTAGGAATCTACATTTCACCACTAGGATGCATTACAGAGCATCGCCCAAGTTGTTAACATACAGTACATAGTTAAGTAGGTTAGCATCTAAAGTATGTTTATGCTATGAGGGAGTCATGGAAACCAACATGGGAAGATACTAGTAAAAGTGTTGAGTGCATTCCAAGTATTTTATTCAGCAGTGAGTCACAAGCTGACTCAATATTCCCACATGTGAAATTCTCTGGAGTTCTACCACTTTACTGAAGACACCGTCTAATTTGCTCTTCAACTTGTCCAGGCACTGCTTCATTCAGCCTGCCTCCGTCTGCACAGCCGGCTCTGGGCCGGCAAATCAGAGCTACTGCAGTAATGTACATATCTATGCATTACAGTCGGTAAGTTATTATTTGTGGCATGATGTTATGAAAAGAGTGAAAACTGCTTCAGTAAATTATTATTTGTGGCATGTTATGAAAAGAGTGAAAA
Source organism: Monopterus albus (assembly GCF_001952655.1). Lineage (NCBI taxonomy): Eukaryota > Metazoa > Chordata > Actinopteri > Synbranchiformes > Synbranchidae > Monopterus > Monopterus albus. Next base: position 439,993 of record NW_018128097.1, read on the forward strand.
CTGCTTCCGTCTGCACAGCCGGCTCTGGGCCGGCAAATCAGAGCTACTGCAGTAATGTACATATCTATGCATTACAGTCAGTAAATTATTATTTGTGGCATGTTATGAAAAGAGTGAAAACTGCTTCCCACAGTTTCCTGAAATCCAATGTGACATCTTCAAACTAGGAAGTGAACAAGTAAATAAAACTAGATGCCTAAGCTACACAATACTGCTTTGTCTACATGTGAGAACAGCTCTATTCACTAAGCCAGTTTTATAACTCCTGCAAACAATGCTACTCCTTTACATACAACTAAATCACTGCCAAGAAGTCTAACCTACAGTGAGCACTAATTTTTTTATAAGGCATATGATCCACCATATTCATCAAGAGTCCTGATGAACAAACTGGGGCACAGGCTAAAGTCAGCAGCAGGATATAAGGCAAAGTCATTAGATCTGACCTACAAACCTTACACAAACACCACACTATGGGCTGGGCCAAGCACAGACAAATGGGGAAATGCCACACTAAAAACAAAGGTTATATAACACAGGCTTACTAAGGCAGCTGTGAGATTATCTACCAGAGGAATTAGATTCCTGCATTCCTCCTCGATTCAGTGCAGTAATTTTCCTTCAGTGCAACTCTGGGTTAACCATATCATGCCACATCAAAACCTGTAATCAAATGATGAGGGTGTGCATTTCCCAAAATAAGAACACAGCTATGTGAGAACGGGTTTTTGTGAGTCACATCGTAAAACTGAGTCATAAAACTGTGATGCAGTAAATGAACAGATGAGGTATGGAAAATGAAAGCACGGGTGAGGAGGGAGACAAGTGGTTACATTAGAGGACCTGCACGGTGCAATGCAGCAAATTCCTGAGGCTATGGCAGGTCAGATACTCAGTGCCATGCAAGGTCCTCCGAGCCCAAGCAGAAAGCAGAGGCAGCACCAATGCGTGAGAAGCTATAGTGCACAGTGACCTGATGGTAACCACAGAACGACCACAGCACTGGGTTCTGTTGAGATTAAGACACTAAATGTCATGTAGGTTGAGGCAAATTACAACCACAAAAAAAGCCCAAACTTCCACTCCCAATTATTGAAATGCACACAGAGAACACTAATAAGCTGACACCTGAGCAGACACACACCCACACATTATCTGGGCTCACACCACACGCAAACATAATCCTATCCTTAAACACACACACACACACAGACCTCTAAATAACACAAAGACAAGGTGATTAAAGCCACTCGTATAAAAAAGGTGTATCCTGTGTCTCTCCCCATCTGCTCCTGGCCACAAGGCAACAGAATGATTGTTAGACACGAAGATAGTAGCAAACATCATTTGCTCAAAAAGTAAAACAACTGCATTTGTGCCCTTGATGACATGATGTACTTCCGCATGACAGTCCTCGAGCTGATCGCTCCCTGTCAGACACTGTCAATCAGACAGGCTGAATATAAAAGAGACACAAACAAAAAGCCTCTAGGACGTGATTCTGTCACACTGCTGCTGATGAAGGATTTCTTTGAGCTGCTTCATGACTGGGTCCCAAAGGCATGCTCAGTGGTGAACCCATAAATCTATACAGTGAAGTAAAGTAATAACTATAAAAAAAAGACACTGTCAAGCCGAGTGCAGTCCAAAAAGTGCAACTAGATACTCTAGATTTATCTGAATGGAAGAAGTCTGCTGAAAATAAGGTAAATAAAACCACACGAGTCAGTGGAACAAGCAATCATTCTCACCAGTCTCTATACCGCAAGCATTCCTTTCAAACAGCACAGACCTAACCATTCTTAAAAGCCCACAATTCATCCATCCCTATTGTTGAATGGGGTGCCTCAGTCACTCCCTGGGGACAGATCTGCTTCAGCTGAAGACGGTGCACATCGCTGGTTTATTTTTGGCATAATGCACCTGGACGATCAAAGACATCTGTCCAAAATGGCCTCATTAACCACTATTGTGTGGACACTGCCATGACAGAGGGGCAGGAGCTAGTAAGAAAAAAACGAAAAACAATGGCAGTATCTGGTTCAGAGGAAAAAACTGAACATGACATAAACATACACGCTGATGCTCAGGCTTGTTCAATCTGGCAGAAACAAAAACTAAAATCCTAGTCTTTAAAAAAAAGATTTTAACAACTTATTACTCCAGACCTCAGTGCTTACTGCTGCAGCCATGTCCTGTGGAGTCCATGAACCTGACTCAAAAAGCAAATTAGTGGTAGTAAATAGCTAAAATGGGGGTTAACCCAGGCTTTTTCACTTCAGGGTGATGGCTTGCTTTTAAATCATTAATAACATTAACCAACACCACAAACTTAACCTGTGGGGAGAGGTTTTTGTTCAGGCCTATCAAAACAGAAAATGCCCGACTGCTCATCCATCAACTGTGTGGGGAAAAGGTAGTCATAAATCCTACAGAATCACAGAACTGGACAAAAACACCAGGTCTGCTTGAAAATGACAAACACCTAAGACCATAATAACGTATTTACAGCCCATGAAATGATTTTTTTGTTCCATTATAGTTCAGAAATACTGCAGAAGTGTTTCACTTGGGCAATAAAAAAAACACAGTTAGCTCCAGATGCTTACATCTGCAATAAATGAAAATGTAATTGGATATTTTTAAATCGTGCTGAAATGAGTGAAGCTCAAAGGAAAATTAGGCCACTTGGTAAAAAAAAAAAATAAATACATCTATACAAACTATAACTGAGATAACACTATGCAAGAAGTAATAGTTCCCATTTTGCCCTAATGAAGTACAATGATCAGCTTCATAATTTAAAGCTATTTTTATGTCAGTAAACAGTTGTCACTAGTGTATTTTATCGAGAATTCAGTGCAGAACATACACTCCAGAAACTCTATTTCTGAGTTTGTGAAATAATACTATATTTAGATTTAAAATCTTGTTGAACTTGTTTTGACTATTTACAAAAACGGTCACTAACTAAATGTATGATTATTGGTCAAAACGTCATTAAAGATGACATTTTCATAATATCCGTTGTTAAACTACTACAGGCATGCTAGTGGATTTGTGAGGCTGCAGGTACATCAGTGCTTTGAGCTAAGTGCTGTCATCAGCATTTTGCAAAACATGCAAACATTTGTAAGGCTATGTACTTTTAAGCATTTGCACTACACAAGAATGATGAATGAACAGACTGCTCAAATCAAGGTGTGTGAATCCTGTACAAACATATCGAAGAACTGCAGCTGTAATTGCTGCCAAAGCGGCTGAAAGTACTGAATAAAGGGTCTGAATCATTTTGAGTGTAAGAGATTTCAGTTTTTCATTCTTGATTAATTAATTAATTAATTAATTAACTCTAAGACCATGGTTTCACTTTGTCATCATGGGTGATTAAGTGTATGGCAACGGGTAGAAACTGCAATTGTAACCATTCAAAACTGAATCCACAACACAATAAAATCTCCAAAACCCAAAGGTATCTGAATACTTTTAAAATCCACTGTATACTTAAGTATAGTACTTGGGTAAATATTCTTTCCTCCAATGATCTTCTGGAGATCATTAATGTTCTGTAAGGGCATAAAGTTAATGCTAGTTCATAACCTCTAATGCTCAATGTTTGGCACCTCAGTCCAGGTGAATATCTAAAAACATGTGGGAAAGCTGATCAGTCTGATTAGCAATCCAAATGATTTGTTTTGAATATTTATTGATTTATTGTTGAAGCAGCAAAAGAGGGCCAGGAAGAGAGAGCTGAAGAGAGAGATGTTGGAGGAGGGCAGCAGCCAACACACTGCTACTGTGGGTGAGTTAGTGCAGAAGGGACAGGTCAGATGAACAGCACAACAGCACTATAGCATTGCTATATTTAACTTTAAAAAGTTATGAAAGCATGACACCCCTCTCTCCTTGAGCTACTGCCACAATTAGAATGTAATTCTGTGGGAAACACTGTAACCAGCTTTGTGAGAGAACGACCTTAATGAAGACACCGTCTAATTTGCTCTTCAACTTGTCCAGGCACTGCTTCATTCAGCCTGCCTCTGTCTGCACAGCCGACTCTGGGCCAGCAAATCAGACCTACTGCAGTAATATATGTATCTATGGATTACAGTCAGTAAGTTATTATTTGTGTCACGATGTTGTGAAAAGAGTAAAAACTGCTCCCCAGTTTCCTGAAATCCAACGTGACATCTGAAAAACTAGGAAGTGAACAGTGTTGTGGCTTGTTGTTACATGTTGTCTGATTTGTGAAACCAGATAACAGAGCTCCAGTTGAACTGACCAAGGCACTTTTAAATAGACTGGTCTTGGGTATATGAAGCCTCATCCCTTTCTGAATCTTTGTTTAGTGAACTCAGGTTACATGAGCTGCTAAAGACATCTCGGTTATAACACTTATCTTACACACAAAATAATGAGCAAGTGAACCATAAAGTTGCATGAACAAACAAGCAGCAGCCAGCAGTTATAATTAATGATAACCACCCTAGGCAGTGAGCATGTGTAAGCTAAAATCAACCAACAAGTGCATGTATTAGCTCTGGTTATTAAGATTACCACCAGGCTGAGTGCTGCCTACATTTCTTACCTGACAAAGCTGGTGGGGTACGAGGGAGAGCATGAGAAAGCCTCACTGGCCCTCTGCATTGCTGAGTTGTCCCCACCACCTTGGCCTCTGTTCCAGACCCCGCCGATGTTTGTTACTGGTAGAAACATGCTGGTCACTGGCTTCTGATCCTTATGCTGCTCAGTATCACTGTTGCTGGGGTTAACTCCAAAGTGGAAGCTCTGTCCTCCTGAAGTGCTCACTCCACAGATGGAAATGGGGTTAGAACTAGCCATGTCTGTGGAGGACATGCTGCTCAATTGGCAATAACTCTGACCTGCAGATGTTTTCTCCTGTTTAATCACACCTGGGGTGCAGAGCTGAATGAAGCCAGCATCTTTTTCCTTTTTCACCAGTGCAGACAACGTGGCTGCAGGGGTTAGAGGGGAGCCTGTGGATGCGTTAGTGCTGGACTGATCCAGACTTGTCATAATGCTGCCATTGAGAGCAATAGGGATTGCCCCATTGCTGTTAATGCTCTCAAACCTCTCTGAGACAACGTCCCCAAGAAGAGAATCATCTGCCAGAGAGGACAGGAAGGCATCATCTCCTACATAAAAATCTGAGGGGGACCCAATGAGTTCAGTTTCTTGGAGCAGGTCCAGAGTGTTATCACTGACCAATGACGGGGTCACATTTACATCTTTCCCAATGTGCTCAAAGGCATGATCAAGGTCGATGGGATCCTGGTCTCCTTTATCAATGCAGAAATCCTCTGTTTTCATGGGAAAGAAGCTGGGATCTGATCCCCCAATAAGTGAATCCATGGAGGCCTGGGAAATGTCTGTCATACTAACCTCCAAATTTTGACGCCCAAATGTTGCAGATGACTGTGTCTGGAGTAACTGCTGTTGCTGAGACCTCTGATCTGTGGTCAGGCCCCTGTGCTCTGGGTCTTCTAACAAGGAGCCTACGGTGGCAGTGACTGTGGCGGATGTGAGCTCCTCTGAAAGGGGGCTGTTGCAGAGGCCGTTAGGTACCTGTCCTGGCTGCATCAACGGGCTGGATGGAATAACAACAGAGGTGGTAGAAGTGATGGACATGGCACTGTGAGGAGCCACCTTCAACAGACCTCCCTCCTCAGGGCTTTCAGTGTAGACCAATTTGCTTAAATGGTCATCTCCTCTATATGTTATCTTCCTCACTCCACCTACATCCATCTTTATAGGAGAGGAGAGGGGAGGAGAGGGGAGGGGGGGGACAGAGAAAGCGTTAACAGACAGGACGAGATGGCGTGCATAGCAATCACATTACGACACAGTAAAACCAGACGGGCTTAAACGCTAGTGCACTTAGGTCAATATATAAGATAGGTGAATATATTAGCTACCTAGGGAGCGTTGCCAAACATGCCCCCCTGCGCGCCCTTGAGAGCCAACGCAGCAGTTATGTGCTTCGTGTTGGCTAACGTTGTTCCCATTAACGTTAACAAACTCTTCACACCAGCGTATTAACACGTCCACCATGTATATTATAACGGTAGTAAACATCTATAACAAGGGTTGGACTACAAGTTGCATTCCGATATTTAGAGCCTTAAAGTTTACCAAACCCTAAGACATACTTACGTTAGCTTATTGCTAACTGTTGGTGTGCTAGGTAGCAATGAGGCTAACAAGTAGTGGCTACCTGCCAACATTTCACTCGAGTGTCGTTGGCAGTAACGTAATGTTAGCATGCTAGGTAACAGAACTGAGATCTATGCTTTAACCTACATGTGCTACGGCACTGGATCCGTCTTCAGCTAACGCGTGTATTGACTCAAATATGAATAAATGGTCATATTTACCCTTGAAATGGCTGTTTCTTGATAGGCGTCCACAGGTCGTCTGTCAACATTGTTTTGGTTGAAAGAGGCGGTCCACAGCCCGCAACACTGACTCAGTGTGTGTTAACGTTACTCTCTGTGCGTCGTATCCTAACTACATACCTATATAAAACGCCAAACTAAGTAAGGATATGTGTGGTTTAAGCTTTCGATCTAGCTCTGAACTATCAAGCAAACTGCCTTAAACTGGCTGAGCTATGCTGACTCGCTGCTAGCCATTACGAAAGTAAGCGCTAACCTCTAGGAAAAACATACAAAATGGAGAACAGAGGAAGGCAGACCCGTGGCTGACGTGTTTACAACATGCAGTGTCACCTGCTGGCCTTGTCCGGTAACTGCAACTTGTTATCTGCTGCGTTCAAGTGCAAACCCTGGGTTTTTGTGTACAGTATTTAAAACAAAAACCGAGGACAATTAATTAACCCTTTGCATAACATTAAGTACGTTATGATACACATTCACACCTCACTGGCAAAGGTCAATCTCACTGCACTTCATTTATGCAATCGTAGAGCAGAGGCAGAAGTCTCAGGACACAGAGTACAAAGGTCAAATCAGGTAATGTGAGCAGTGGTACTGGGCAAATAGTCCTCAGCTTGTGCAAACAAATAATTTATTCAGTAAAATAAACTACATCTAATTAGCTGCTTCCTAAATAAATAATGACATGCATTTTAATATTTCTTATAATTTTGTTATTTTTTTAGGTTATTTATAGGTGCACTCTATATTCATTACTGATCACTGATCTGTAATTAATGTATGCCTTTCACCATCCTATAGGCCTACAGGCTACAGCACTGTTACTTCATTTGTGACTGGTCAGGAAACTGCAAATTGCTTATTGTTTTTCAAAAACTGTTGTCTGTTTCATCAGGAAAGAGCTGAAAAGTGTCCGGGAGTAGAAGAAATGTGCTAAGACAGGGCATTAGGCTACTAAATGCAGGGAATGATAGTTGCAGACGTTTGGACTTGTAATATTTAGAATTTTTTTTATAAGACTTGTCTTTAAAATTGTTTAGATTTTAAGATAGGGGACCTTTTAAATTTTTGTTCAAGCCACACTGCAGAAATTAATGCAAGAAAGTGCAAATCTTCTCAATTTAATGCTTCTGCACACAGAGATTTCCTTACCTCACACTCAGCAGGGACCTGTATTGTCTTACATTATTCATGCTGAAGTTGCATGAAATTCAACCCCTTCCAAAAGATGGACTCTAGCCTGAGAGCAGTGCACAAACAGGAAATAAAGCGAAGACAAGAGGTAGGGAAATGGGCTCTAATGGGAAGATGAGTGAGATGAATAAGAAGCAGGCATTGAATGGGAAGAAAATCATCCCCAAGCAAAGACTACTCCAACTCATTCTGTTTTACCAGTCCACGCTCACCTTAATTTATTAAAAGCTAGAATCTAAATTGTCACCCCCTTATGATTTTAGATGTTATTTCTGATCTACAGTGGTGTTTACTCTAATTTTAAGGTCACACAATCCACAAAGTATTACAATAGCATGTACAGTCTAATGTGAGCTGCAAAACCTCACATCAGAGAAAAAAGAACAGTAGTATGCTCACTGCTCTAAATCCCCACTGTTTGAATCCCACTCAGTCCCCTGTGGCTGCTTAGCAACCCCTCTCCAGCACAATATACTCTGAATTAACAGGGCAAAGCGTGACCGCTTCCTTCTCAAAACCACAAGTCAAGGGTGCTCTCCCATCATAAACACCTTCTCTCAGCACTGCAGCAATAAAAGCCACTGATTTATTACAACATGGCTTCAAAACACAAAAAACAAGCAGGGTGAAAATGAACAACAAAAGATACAAAATAGTCTGTCACCCAGATCTGTGGGTGGCTTCACGTGATGTGGTCAGTACACAAAAGGGACATGATACTTCATATATAAAGCAAACAGAAGTAAAAATTAACCCCCCAGATTCAAGTAGTCATGAACTGCTGAATGCATATTTTCCATTTACTCCCACATACATCTTCTTCTATGCATATTATAAATAACACCATGTGACCTATATATAACTGTATATATATAGATGATGGTGTGCATTGTCAAGCCTTAAATTCAGCCAAGCATCTTGCTTCCTGCGAAATGGATTTTCTGCCCTAAAGTACTTGGCTTCACTGTGGAATATACCGATGACTCTATGACAAATTCACTGAGCAGGCCCAGAGCAATAAGATGCAAGTCCCAAACCCCTGTTCTCCTCCTACTATAATCCGGAATAAAATGCCTCAGTATGGTCCATCTTCAAGATGAACTGCTGGAAAAAAAACTGTAAAGAATGTGCACTTAATTTAATACCAAACCTGTCCTCACATTTATGCATTAAATTAATGTCATACACAAAAACATTCTAATGCAAAACTAAGGGATAGTAATTACTCAAAATTTGATCTTTGTGAGCATATTTTACATAGTAATTTTTTATTGAGCAGATGGAACACCAGCTGTGATTTGGAGGGGACTAAGATCTGTCCATGGTGCTGGAATAAAAATTCCCTCCGTCACACCGATGAGGAAGGGAACAATTTACATATTCAGTCACAGTGTTCTGAGTGAAAGAGGCGACACTGGTGCTTGAAGGTTCAATCGGTTGCACAAAAGAACAACTTCAGCAATTTCACTTTATGTTCGAGCCATTATAGGCATTTGGATAGAAAAAGAAGTTGAGTAGTACTATAGGTCAGCTCTTTCACGTGTAGCTGTCACTTTGAACAAACCACTGATTGGGACCTAACCCCTCACCCGTCTCTCGGGATAAGCGCGCCTGCTAAAAGCGTTAAATGTAAATGGGAAAGCCTTTGTGAAGTCTCAGAAGAAGGGTTTCAAATACGCATCGCTGGGAGTTAAACTGCATTAGACCCGAATCCTCTCTGCCAGCTGCACGTAGCTCATGGCTAAATGAATTTCATGAAAAGCTGCACAGATGCACCCACATCAGCCCGTTTTATGACGATCGCCTGCAAATGGAATTTTCCTTTAAGATGATGTAGGACATTACTTCACGGGACGGTTTTCTTCGCTCTCTTGCACAGCCTGGAGCAACATTATCTTAAACCTTCTACCGGGGAGAGCGTTGCCGCACTCAGCAGTTTGGAGAGATGGGTGCGCACCGGAGTCCCTTCTCCACCTTTCTCTCTGGGAGCAGCCTCGGAGCATGTTTCAGCGCCCCAGCTGTCAGAAGCGACGCTCAGTAGCAGAATGATGAGATGCACGCACATTCTTCAATTTATCCTGGACTGATGTGTTTGAAAAAGAAGCTAGACGCGCGAACCTTACCGTAAAAACTTGAGAGAAAATATTCTTACTTTTTTGTTGGGAATTTCAGAGTGAAGTGAAGACGGCATTTCTTTGAAGTCACAGCAATTAACCATCGCAGTGGATGTGTGTAATATGATGCCGGTTGTAATAATCGATTCTGTTAAAAAAAGGTTGCACCGTGGGCATGCATATTTACGCACTGGGGTTAAAGGACACAGTGTAGGCACACCTTGGGATTGTTTGTCATGAGACACCGGATGCGAGGACTGCAGCTTGAGTCAAGCTTATGCTTTGGGTCTGAATACATCTACACGATGCTGCTACACCCTACACCCTGAACTTCTAGGCGCTCCGTGATCGAGACTCAGGTTTCGTGCAAAATCTGCGCAAAATGGCACTGAGCGAAAATTGCAAAACCCAACCTGCAAAAGAGCAAGGCTCGGTGCAAAACACTGCATCGGATGTTATTGAACTAAATGTGGGTGGACAGGTGTACTACACTCGTTATGCCACCTTGACAAGCCTTCCAAGCTCCCTACTTGGGAAGCTCTTCTCTAACAAGAAGGGGTCTTCAAATGACTTGTCCCGGGACCTTAGAGGACGCTATTTTATTGACAGAGATGGCTTTCTTTTTCGCTATGTGTTGGATTATCTAAGAGACAAGCAAGTTGTCCTTCCTGACCACTTCCCCGAGAGAGGAAGGTTGAAAAGAGAGGCGGAATACTTCCAGCTGCCAGAATTGGTCAAACTTTTGTCATCTGAGGAAACAAAAATATTTCCAGATGACTTGTACTGCAGCGATTACGATGATGCGTCGCAAGGCAGCGACCAGAGGTTTTACCCCTCTTACTCCTTGGACAGGAGGTACGGCTACATCACGGTCGCTTACAGAGGCGTTTGCGGCACGGGAGGCAGAGAGAGTCAAACTGACGTAAAGGCCAAAAAGTTACCGAGAATCTTCATCAGCAGCAGGATTGGTTTGGCCAAAGAGGTGTTTGGAGATGCCCTCAATGAGAATAGAGATACTGATAGACCACCTGACCGATATACCTGCAGGTTTTACCTCAAGTTCAGGCACCTGGAGAGAGCTTTCGACATGCTGTCAGAGAACGGTTTTCACATTGTGGCCTGCAATTCATCCCTGACGGCATCCTCCATCGGTCATTACGCGAAGGACAGGGTTTGGTCCAATTACGCACAATACATCTTCTACCGTGAGTGATGGTTTATTCCTACATTCAGAACCTACATGATTTCTATTAGTAGATTTTACTTTCAGTGTTCATGATGGAAGCAATACTTAAACAGAAAACAACGCCCAAAGTAGGCCTGCACTAAAAAAAGCCTACGTGCCCCTTCCAACCCTTATAAAGAAACCCAGACTAAATTGTCAGTATGGTTTCCATAGGAAACTCCTCGAATGTCTTTGTATATTGTTCTAAATCTAAGGGGGATATGCAGAAACGGGCGCATGTTTACTCTTACCACCAATAAGGCAATAAGATCAGGTTACAGCAATTCTACATGAATCTTAGCATACCATATAGTGGCTGACTTTAAACTTCTGTTTTGAGTCTGCAATGAGAGGAAAACTTGCCCACAGGTCTCAAGGGAGTTGAGTCATAATGATGCTACACTTCAAGTACACATGCATCATGCGTAAACATGTGCTAGTGCTCAGATTCTGCCAGCCTATGGGTTATGAATAATATAGCACCAGTGGGCAGTAAAATTTCACATGAATGCTGCTGCAGTCTCTTAAACCAGGTTTGTTCTTGACAAAAGGCAAAGCTTATTCATCATCAAATGGCTTAATTATCTGCAAACATGGTTCATTCCACTCTTTGCAGAGGGAGGGGTTCCACCATATGGCTAATTAAAAAGCACTTTGGTCATTGTTCTGAATGGCTCCCTTTGGATTCACTGAAGAAAACCCAGTTGGTGAGTCAGGGTTGGAGGTGCAAGGGGTGATCTGAGGAAGACATGACATATGGTTTGCTTATGATTTACCAGTAGTGTTGTTAATACAGGCTAATTACAACAGTGGCAACTGCCTTGACCTGCAAACCAGCATCTTAGAAATTTCCTGAGTCATTCAAGTTTTTAGAGCACAGCATATGGTGTAGGTGTTCACCCCCATCCCTATTAACAGAGACTGTCTTAGGATAAAACATGGGACAGCAGGATGAGGAAGACACAGGGGACTGCAATAAGTAAGGCATGGAATTCAGTTCAATTTTATTTGTATAGCACCAAATCACAACAAAAGTTGCCTCAGAACACTTTACAAAGTAAGGTCTAGACCTTACTATTATAGAGGAAAAACCCAACAAATCTCGCTTGAACAGACACTTGGTGACAGTGGGGAGGAAAGGCTCCCTTTAATGGAAGAAACCTCTGACAGACCCCAGCTCTTGGTGGGCGGCCTTCTGCCTCGACTAGTTGGAGTGAATGGATAGAGGAGAGACAAAAGAAAAGGAAAGCAACAAGACGCAACCAACATAACAACAAACACTGGGCTGGTGGCTGCTCATTAGCAACATGCAGCTCTAGAGCCAGGGATACCTGCAGAAAGGTACAGGGTGAGAGACAGAGAGCGAGGACACACTACTGGACAGAGGGACAATATGCAGAGTAAGAAGAGCACTGTAAACAAATGAAAGAAAAAAGGGGAGGGGATTTAAGGAAGTGAGTGAGCTGACTGGAAGTGAATAAGAGGGAATCAAGCAGATGGAGGATGGAGAGCGTTTGAGCAGGAGGGCCGAGGGAGTAAAAGTTACATGAGACCTGGCCATGGGGAGAAGCAAGTGAGGCAGAAAGAAGAGAGAGGGAGCAAGGAGCAAAAAATAAATTAAAGTATCAGACAGGAACATTCATCGAGGCCAAGGGAGCGGAGAGATAAAGATTTTGGGTGGCAAGACACGGAAGAAGAGGAAGAGACTTGGTTTTCATTAAAAGAGAGCAGACAAGGTGAGGGTGAAAGGAAACACACACAGTGAGCATTAGGAAACGGGCCTAGTCAGGATGATGGATAGACACATCAAAGGCAGACAGGCGTGAGAGCCTTTACTTCATAACAGCACAGCAGCCCTCATCCACTTTCAAAACTAATACTGTAACCTGATTCTGAATGTGGGACACTGGCTGGCCTAGGGCAGGTAGTCCTACACTAAGAACGCATGTAGACTAGTGCATCTTTTGAGTCGAGATGGGGTGAGGGGTTGTGGAGGAATGAAACAGATGTGCTTTATTGTTGTTGTTTTCCTCAGAACACCTTGCTGTTCTTTCCCCCCTTGCCATCTGATCACATATGGAGTGAAGTTGGGAGGCTGTGTTTGTGAGAGTGTAAAAAAGAGCAATTCAGCGCAGTAAACACACTGAGAGACATTCTTCCAGCCTGTCAGTTCCTTAGCATCAAGTGTTTTGCTCTTGTTGTTATATGCATCAGTGGTTTTCTACAGACTCCGCTCAGTCATTCTCATGGACTCCAGTTTCCAAAATGCCCACTGTAGATATTGATCATTTTACTGTGTGGTATCATCTGATTTAAAGCAACTCATTCCCTCATAAAATTACGACACTTTACACTCAGCCACTGCCATCCACTCAGGTCTGATAGGATACATTCTGCTGGTTTCTCCAAAGACAAAAAAACAAAAAAACAAAAACAAACTAAAAAAATAACAAATGATAGTTTCAGCAAAAGGGCACCCTCACCAGGAGGCCACAGAGTCTGAGCATTCATCATGAACAGCACCTGATGGCCACAGTGAGTAATTCACATTTAACTGGGTATGACTTGTTCACCCTTTGGAAAAAAACAGAGCTAGAGGGAAATATATCAAAACTTACTACCAGCACACATAAGAGTGACTGGGGCTGAGATCAGTGGTTGGTATCAGCTGGTTGCAGCATCTTACACTGTATTGCATTCACGGATGAATAGGTATAGAAGTCTATTTTCACCAGTTAAAAAGAAGAAGAAGAAAGCTTAGTTCTAGAAGTAAAACCTATGAGAGAGTAAATCAGCACTATGAGAACAAAATTCTTACTTGCCCAGACGTTTAAGATAAAAAAGTAATCTGGTGGAAATGGGCTTCATAAAGAAAGATGATTCATCCAGGTTATTTGTCAAGCAGAAATGTAGGTCATATAGCATAACAGGGATTTTCAATTGGCATTGACAATATTATTGCTGCAGTTATAACCTCACAGTTGATGTCTGGTCTCCTTAATGCTACTTATCTCTGAGGAAAGGTTAGGGTTTGGCTAATTGGAAAGAAATCTGATCTGTAATCCCAAACTATTTCTTTGTCTCCAGTCATCCAGTGGAGATTTAACATAGAGAGATAAATGCTAACTTATTTTAAGAGCAATTTAAATTATAAATTATATTTTAAAACAGGGAAAGACTCAAAGTAAATTTAGACATGAAAATTAGCTGTTGTCAAGGACAAAATGTGTATATAATGGAGAAAATTGGAACCCGCTTTGACAGCGGCAAAGCAAATCACTGAGCACTGGGACTACAAACAGAGAGAGTTACATCTTTCTCCATCTGAAAGAGTTGTGCACAAGTGTCTTGACAAAATGGAAGACACATACAGTCAAGATGGAGAATGATTATACTTGCCAAGTGTGCTCTGTTAATATAACATTGCAGTCTTCATTTGGGTTGTGAACGAGATAATGTGTGTCTGTAATGGCTCCTGAACCATGGCCACAAGACGGCAGGGAGAGCAAGGTGAAAGCAATCAGTTGCGTGGGTGTAATGGGGGCACAGATTGGACCATTTCCAGAGAACCTGGTTGGAGTCTGGATGGAGTAGAAATGCCTAAGAGATGGATGGCACTCCCATGAATAACTCACATTTGTCTTAGAATGCACCTGGGCAGAATAATGGTCAGAAGTGAGGCAGGTGTATCTGCTTGTGCCACTTTTTCTCACAATAGTTGCAGAACCTGCACTAAATAAGTTCAAAGAGACAATCTGCTATATAGTTTCTGAAATCAATCATTTTTTGAAGCAGCAGCATGCACTGAATTTGGGATCAAGCCTGTGGTTTTCCACGTTTGTTCACATCACTGCCATTTGTTTTCTAACTCTTCCAAAACATTTCTAGGCTGCAGCTAGTTATCACTTCATTCCACTGCAGTATTAAAATGATCTTGCACTGACTTAGCTACAAGCAGGGACTGGTAACATTACCAAATTGGGACTAATTAAAAATAAATATAAACTCATGCAATAAATAAGCTAAATCACAGTCTTCCTCTCAGACTGTCTGTGCTTGGTTATTGATGGGATTTTCCAGCATTATACAGTATGACTGCTGACTCACAAACAGATGTCAGAGGTGCCCTTGAACACATTAAGAAGGGCAGCTTTCAGAACTTCATTACCAAGCGATGATAATGCAATTTTACCAAATTAAAAGACTAAATATAGACTTTGATGGATTATGATGGCAATGAAACCCAATGCCTACATTAAAACATCAATCCTCCCATGAGTTCCATTAAAAGAAGAACTGAGTTAGCCAGAATTTGAATGGTGTCATTTTGGTCAATGGTTCTGCTGTTTCTGCAAAACAGATACTATAACTTGTCTAACATCTAACACCTTAATGATCCCTCTGGAGACATATAATACTTACTTGGATTCATAAAGTCCTCACACTGTAGGCAGGGCTGAGAGTTTTCTGAAGCTGAAGAGAAGCTTTGTAGGGTAGTGACTGTTTTGGCATGGTGATGTTTGGGGGATCATGGCAGCACCTTCACCTTATGTACATGATTAGTAAAGTTTGCCACAAAGAAGTGTAATCTAAGTTAGTGCTTGACAACTGAAATGAGGACAGGGTGACAGGGAGGAACCAGAATTGCCCCTGTTCCTTTATCTAGCCTGTGGTATCACTTAGGTGATGACAAGAGCTCTGTGAAAATATTCCCTTTCTTGCTTTCTCATCACCTCATCTAGCTTCATTAGTGCTTGTGCAGTGGAAGGATGTGGCTCTGGGTCAGGGGACAGGCCTACAGGGAGAGGCTGATATAGGCATTTCAATCTGTCTGCATTGCTTGTTAATCTCTCTGGCAGGGAGACACTGGACAAGCAGCCACCTTCTGACTCTGGGAGGAGACAGCAGCCACTTAACAATCAGCTGGTGAAGCTGTCACTCATGAAAAGCAGATCACTGGGACCAACTTATTCCTCACCAGCTCTTTGTTGTCACTGCTTCTGATGAGGATTGTTGGGTGGAAGTAATTCATATTTACAAATCCAAATATATGCTGATATTACTGACATCATTATATCTGACAAGGGGACATCTGTAGCCATCAGTTAGTCTGGACACAAACCACTGAAGTAGTACTTTTGAAATAGTGAAATGGATTCCCTTCTCTCTGTAAGGATGGTCAATGCCTTTGCAAGACAAGCCTTTTTCTGCTGCAAGGACATGCTGACCTAATTTGTGAACTAACAAGCATGTAAACTACACTTTTCCTGAGGCAGTGGCAGAGTAAAAAAATATTTGTGTAACTGGCTCTGGGAGCTGGACAATATAAGAGTGTCTCTAAGATTAGAATGTCTCCATTCATATAAGCTTAACTCCCTGAATGGCTGCAAGAATATGTATATTTAACCCACAAGACAAAATAAATCTCTAATACAGATGCTGATTTTATTTTTTTTCTCCTTATGTTTGACCAAAGCATTTGAAGATAATTCATGTCACTCAGCCTCACAGGATGTGTGGGCATATAAGAGCCGGTAATGAAAGTGAATAAATCAGCATTTCATGAATTCAGAAGTAAAGAGTTTTAGTTTTTTTTAGTCAGACTTGGATGTAAATTGCCACTCTGTTTACAAAACCTATTTTCTTTTATTTAGGCTGAAGGCACAGCTCACACCACTGTTGAGACTCAACTTTGAGAGGCAGACTGTTTTGCAGCACTCAAGCCTGAATATGAAATAAATTGCGTTATGGCATCATGGTCATTCACAATAACAAGATGGAATTGCTGTGTGATGAGTGTTTCTTGTTCCTCTTTATTTATTTTTTGCCTCTCAACTTTGAGCATATGATTGTGTCGAGCTGCTCTCAGATTATATGACAGAAGCACAGCCGTTAAAGAAATAATCATCACACACCCTCAATGAGTCAGATTCAGAGCATAGATTAAAAAAACACACACAACTGGCATGAAAACCCACTGACATTTCAATCTGAGTTTGTCAGAGCCCTTGCCTTCAGTCCCCATCATGACCTACATTTTTGCCACTTAAAATCTTTAAATGAGTAAAAACATGCCGTTTTAATTGAATACTGAGGCCGCTGAAGTTCTATTTGAAGAATCTGACCGCTCTTAGACACGAGGACAAGCATCCTTGCTTTCACTGGAGATGAAGAAGAATCTGAGAATACCCTGTGTGTCACACCTGCATGCCTCTGTGCAGAATTCAACTCCCTGTCTGTGTTATTTATGAGAAGTGCAGACACAGCCTGAGTCTGGTCTGAGGACCAGCCCCACTCTTTTAATGTGGTTGGAATATGATCTCTTAGACAGGCTGTATAGCTCAGAGAAAAACACAGTGCAATCAGTGGCTTCTCTGAAAAGATACCAAAGTGTATTATACACACCCACTTGTTTAAAATTGCCTGAGACTGACTATGTAGTTGTTTCCTGCCTTGACTTTGACTGGGACATTAAAGCTTGACACTACACCACTTTATTGAAAATATACAGTTTGTGGTTGGGTTCTTACACACACTAAGTTGTTTTTGCATTACAGGCTATATGGCAGCATGCATTTCTACATCCATGACAAACTGTTGTTAAAAAAAAAAAGTAATCCCAGGTGTTTTTCAGCTTGTCAGTGACTTTAAAGCAATTCATGCTCCTGCATGGCCTGAAATTTTTTATGACACTATTATTGGGTGTTGGCTAGTTTCCTTAACAGTTTGCCCCTCTGGACCACACCATCCATCCATTTAGAAACAATGCTCAGCCTCCTTCTCAGTACAGCGCCTGCATCCATTTGCCTGATGTTGCTCCTTGGCTGGATTCAGCTAGATTCATTTTCTGTGGGGGGAAATTGGTGCGCTGATTGGCCTCTTTACTCATGGATTAGCCATTAAAAAGCTGTTAGTGACTCTCTCACTATCAGCCCAATGCAATCATTGCACCAGAGATAAGGTCATTATTACAGTGTGTGCAGAGAGGTTAAAATCCCCTTTGAACTCTGTTCAGGATAAATTGGTGTATGACCTGAAAAGAGGTAATGCAGAAATTATTGCACCTTCTGAGATATCATTGCTACTGAGTCTGTATGATCATATTGGAAAAAGCCATTAAAGAAGGTTTTAGTCTGTGTGCAGTTTTCAACACTGCATATTTTTACCTGTTATATATCTAAAAGAAGAAGAACAAGGAGATCATAGTTCAGTGATAATTTTAGAAATAAACGACAGCTACAGTGTTTATTGCCTTTACATTAACACTTCCCAAGCCAGCAGGCAAGACAATACAGTATTTCTGGTTCACAATTAGCAGTGTAGGAGGATGTGTGATGAGGGAGGAAGTAGGTATAGGATGAAAAATGAAGACCACTAAAATCTCCTGCTTGTACCAGATTCCCTGCTCATCAAAATTTCTTGACAGCTAGGTCAGTCCACCTGTAGTGTCTATGGGTACATTCGCTCCACTATTCACTGACCCGATTCCGTTACCACACACGATAAATTTCTTTTTTTGTTTATCTCTTTTTCTGCCTTTTTTGGTAGAAAGGTAGCAAGAGCGTTCCTCGACTTATCCGAATAAATGATCTGAAACCAGAAAATAATACTCCCCTTTCCTGGTGGCCAAGTTACAGTTCTAATAAAAAGCCATGAAACCTGAAAGCAGATAGCTTTGGCTCCAAGACAAGTTTTGCCTTGCGAAATGGGAAGGGTTTTTGAGGGAACTGCGCTGAACTCAGGGGTTCTCCTTATCAGAGGAAGCAATGTGCACAGCTCCCAGCTCTTTGAGATTCAGCAATTCAATATCAAAGTCAATAAATGACATGTTCTTACATTGGTACCCCCTAAATACCCACACATACCACCACATGCTCTCATCTGATATTTGTTAAAAGATATTTGTGACAGTGAAACTGCTGCATATGCATTTCTTGGCATTTGCTTGATCTATACAGCTGTTTCTTTTGGTTAGTGCAGACATTTGTCACTATGCGGGCAGCTGAGACATTATTTTACAGTGTGTTCGTGCATAAAGGAAGGTCTTGCTTAAACAACTAACAAGTGTGTTTGTGTGTGTGTGTGTGTGTCTTCCAGGTGGGCCCTCAAAGTGGTCGTCTTCTCACTGTGACTGTTGCTGCAAGAGCCACAAGAGTGAGCGAGAGGGAGAGAGTGGCACGTCCTTCAATGACCTCTCCACTTCCTGTTCTGAGACCCAGTCAGAGGCCAGTTCCCCTCAGGGAACCGTAATCTGCGGACCCGTGAGACGGCAGACCAACATTCAGACACTGGACCGTCCTTTACCTAAAGGACCAGTTCACATGCTGCAGCAGGCAGAGATGCGTCGCAAGACTGACATGCTCCGCGTGAGAACCTTTGGGGTTCGGGAGCGAGAGGCCGCAAAGAGGAAAGCAAACAAGGAGAAGCTGACTCCAGAACAGGAGCTGGAGAAATGCATCCAAGACTTCCGGCGCATTAGGATTCCTGATCACTTTCCGGAGAGGAAGTACATGTGGCAATCAGAGCTCCTGAGAAAGTACCGTCTCTAAATATGAGTGTAAAGAAGAGAAGAAGGAAGAAGGAAAAGTGGTACTTTATCATCATGTTATGAAGAGTATTCAACTGCTTAGGCAATAGACTGCACCCTCTAAGACACATACTGTACAAAAATAAATAAAAAAAATAAAAATAATAATAATAAAAAAACTATGGCCAGTCTCCTGCCAGCATGACTTGCAGAGCACACACAGTACAAGGCAGCGTGAGTCATTGATTGGTAAAGTATGCACAATGTTGGGTATGTATGCACATGTGTAAATCAGGTTACTCCTGCTGGGGCTTACATATAGTAGTCTCACTTCAGAGAGCTGGAACCAGGCATACTAAAGGCTAATGTAATAATATAATCATTGGTTGAAGCAACAAAGCAACCTCAGGGGCAACATCATTTCAGCTGATCAACCTATCACATACTGTATGCCCACAATAGCTTTTTTTTAATGGATGTACCCAGATGGTGCCAAGAGTTAGCAATGGAATATCACTATACTCCACTGATAACACATTTACTTAGAGCAAGCTTTGATAACAGCACTGCATGTCATTTCACCCTGAGCATAATTATGCAATATCAAAGTAACTTTCAGTTGTTTTGTAGGATGGGTAAAAATGGTGTCTTATGAATGAGATGACCTTAAATGAGGAAAGCACTGTGTAGAGCTGTTTGCCACTGTAAAACCTTTTGTCCAATGTTGTCATTATGTGTTGGATAGACAATGTTGTGTAGGTAGAGTATAATGCCAATGGATATTGATCTAATCCCTCATTGTAAGTGTGAAAATGCTAATAAATGGGTTAGAATTGTAGTCACTAATAGTGGACCTTCTTGTGACTCCATTTAGATTCTCAGCATGTTGAAGCCATGTGTCCCGTGATATAGTAGGAATTATTTTTTGCAATTCCAAAATCCACAACTAGGCTGCTAGCATAATGTCAAACCTGACCCAGCGGTACTTCATAAGCAGCTAGGATCTTATCATTTAATGTGACATTTTGTGGCATTGTTACATTAAAAAGGTACAAGTTGGAAACCTTAAAAAGTCAGCCAGTGATGGCTTTTTCAACAAAGACATGGAGCTAATGTTAGCTTAATTACCTAACTGAAGCTGATAAAATCTGCTGGCAACAGTTGCAAGCAAAATGTTACATGACTCACATATGGGATGCTTTCATGGTTTGAATCACCATGAAATTCTCCTGGTTAATCTTCCAAAAGATTAAGAACTCTGTTAGAAAAATGTCTGGCTGTCTGATTAAAAAAACTCAAAGGTACAAGCCTATGTTCATAGACTTCCAGGCAGTTGTCAACTGTGACTCCTGGTTCGGTTTCAGCAAGAAACAAACAATCACAGAGCTTAAAACTGTTACTTATGCTGTTAACAGTGGGTGGAATCTAAAGATGAAGGTTTTACAAAACTGAAAACACAGTTTGCAGCTTTTATTATTTCATTATTCAGTCAGTGAGATTTTAATCCTGAATTTTGGATTTTCTAGATACAGACGCTCCACTAGCCTGAAAAAAACATTGTTACTATGTGTTGCCCCCACTGATACCAGCACAGCCCACAATATAACAGATATAAGAAATGAAACAAACCCCCTCAATGTGTGTCTCATGCTTTTGAGAGGATCTCAAGGAAATGGGAAGGAAGCCATAGCTGTGTATCACAAGCACCGTTTATAGCGAGCACTATTTTTAGTAAACTTCTGCAGCATGCCACATTGCCTCCATAAGAACTGAGGCTTGGGGACTGTGTTGCTGCAACCCCAAAACAGCCATGAGGTGATAGATGAAGAACAGTCTCCCTCTTGGGGCAGTGAGTGTCCTCCAACACAGGTTTAAAGGTAAAAGCTTTGTTAGTACTTAGTGATAGTCTTTCACTTTATACACAAAGTTGCATATGACAAAAAACAAAGTGTAAGACATACATCTTAGCCTTTCTATCTTGGCAGATAAGCCATTAATGTAAACTGAAACCTACAATCCCGGTCAAAATGACATCAGCCTTCACTCATATGCTACAAAAATGAAATTCTTACATTTGTTCTTTTGAACTGAAAGGAAGTAGGGGTTAAGATGTGAATAGACTTCCAGCACCTCGTAAAAAAAAAAAGGGAATTAGTCTTGATACCACAGCAAAGAATAAAATAGCAGAAACCTACAAGGTGGACTGTAACATAATGAATTTGTCAGGAATATCATAGCCATTCTTCCTCCCCTCCACTCTGCACCCGGACCCATATCTCTTGATTTCAGCCTTTATTCTACAGGAACACAGAATGAAATCTCTCAGTTTGAAATCCAATGCCCCTTTTTCTGTCTTCCAAAACCAGATCCGCTTTGGATGGCATTTCACTTCGCGTTTGGCACGATCTGAATTTTAATACCCCAGTGAAAAATCAATGGCTCTGCTTTTGCATTTCAAGTATACGTAGCATCATATCACAGCCTGACCTGGCCACTCTGTTTTGATCTAATCTACATGACTTGTTCGTCTTATTCCACAAAATCACCTTAACATGACTGTTTCTACTGTGCTTTCCTTACAGATCAATAGCCCCAGATCAGGGCTCTGGACTTATAGATGGTCAATAACCAATATCCTCCTCTAGGATGCAAAGTAACATTAAATCTTCAATTAAAAAACAGCACTGCCACTGATAACTGACCTCAATTATCAGGCCGGGTTGCCTGCAGGCGCTGCATTTCCTATGTCAGCTTTCTTTAGCGTGACACATGTCTGACAGCATGATTATAGCCTTTGTATTAGGATATTACTGCAAAGCCTATGTGGACTCGAGAGAGGGAAAATTACCCTGCTTATCAGATATTAGACAACTAGCAAAGGCTGTTATTCACACATAGAATAATAGAGGCATAGTATAAAGCCAAGCAACCAGGATTTCATTTTTCTTACAGAGAATATAAGGATTAGACTTTGTATTATATGAGGTTCAGAAGAGACTGTAATTCACTTTCCCTAATGTTATAAATCCAAGGTGATAACTGGTGGTGTTGTTGTAATATAGATGGCCAGAACGATGCATCAGTGCAGGCAGTAGGATAATTCCAGCCAAGCTTGACATCTGGGAAATAAGACATATGTCATTTATTGCTTTTTTTCTGAAAAAAAAAAAAAAAATACAAAGAAAAGAGACTGTTACTAAGAGAGGTCTAGCTGCCTACAACAGGTTTCCATATATATCCAAGACCAATATGTTTTCTACTTACTTATCAAATTTTAGATGACTGACACTTGAGAATAAACTATAAACCTATAAATAATACATCTGGATGAGACTGTGACTGATTAACTGGGAGACTTAGGATCTTTCTCCTGAAGTGCATATCTTTGTTAATGCCATATTTGTTCATCATGATGGAAAAAAGAGTATTCCTATAATTATGCTACAGGACACTTTGAATTTTCATGAAAAAATGTGGATAATGATCATATGCTTTTGACTCACTGAATATCTTACAGTTACTGAAACTAGTTTGCCAATAAAATATACAGTATGTCACAGACTATTATGACTGTTAACAGGGTAAACTCTCCTTTTCAAACCACACTGTGCTCTGAGCTGCTTTGCTAAACTCACACACTGTGTTCTGTCATGGGGAACCTGCAGGGACGTAGTTAGAGAAGTGGGAGCCAATTTACAGCCTCAGACTACTGTACATTTGGAGTCTGAGTCTGGCCTGATTCTGCCATGTTCATGTGTGAAAATACCAGTAGAGCACATTATAAATGAATACAAGAAAATAAATCATGGTGAATGTCATCACCATCACCCACTGCAGAAAATTGGGAGCAACACCCTGGATGGTGGAACATCACTATGCAAATATACAGTATAAAGAGGAAAACATAAATGCACATGTGGACAGTAGAGGTAGAAACACACAACCAATTGTTTACAGATTAGTTGGACATATTCCTTTGTGAAACATTGGCTTTTAAACATGTAATTTGATAGAGCTAACCTGGCTTCCAATACCATACTAACCCCTACTTCGATGAATGTGTGCAGAAAAGACAGAGCCAAGCTTAAAGGAAAATTTCACCCAAATTCCAGAAAACATTTTATTCTCACTTTCTTATCGTCTTATATAAACATGTAAATAAGTTGTTTTGTTTGACCAGATTTTGAAAATATCTGTCTCCAAGATTTCTGCTGCCATCCTAATACAAGTAAGGTGAGTTTGTCTAACTTAAATCACTGAAAAACTATGTTTAAAATGCACCAACGTCCCAGTTACTTTGGAAAATCAACAAACTCTGGTGTGATGAGGTTTCTTTGGAAATACTTTCTATTGAACAAACAGTAAAAACTGTTATCAGTAATGTCTGTGGATTATTCAGAACAAAGGGGAACTGACCTCTCAGCTAGAAACAGATGTAATATTGATTTTTAGCTCTGTGAGCACTGCAAACAAAATTTCATGGTTCCCCATTGTATGGAAGTGGTTGCCAACATCTCACAGATGCAGATTCAAGTAAAAATAAAACATATGCTTAGCTAAATAACACTACAGGTGAGTAAGAAAAGAAATTTCCTTTAATTTGGTTGAACTGACCCTTTATTTTCTGAAGGTTCCAGATACATTTTATACATATGTTGTTTATACTTGTGATATTTTGTAGACTGTAAAATGTAGTTTCAAAATCTTAGAACTGGCTGAGTAACACTTTACTTTACAGGTCTACTATTTCCTAACAATTTCTTAAAGGTTTGATACTACAATAATGGTAGAAAAATAAAGGCAAGGTTCTGTTTTTTTAAATTAGTCCACTGAGTTGCGTTGAACTTATTACTGCTTCAAGATAGGTTTCCATGAAAACAATTATTCGCTTTAAACCCCAGTTCACACTTATCATTTAGTTATTTCTTCATTTAGGCTGAAATGCATGTTTGTAGACAAACCTCACAGTTTGCATATGCACCATTTGTCTTCTGAATAAAAGCCTCACGTTTACACTAACTTAGCACTTAAGAATAACTGGAAGTGTACCAGCTGATCAATCTCTAATTTTAGCTTTAATTAGATCTACATTATATGGTTCTTTTCAGGAAATTACTCAGAAATAAACTTGATATTACAGACTTGTAAAATAAAGTGTTACCCAGTCCTGCAATAAATCCGACCTTAATGAATATTGTAACTTTCAGTTTTAGTTGAGATAGTTTTAGATTGGTTTGGATTTCAAAATATGGCCATTTAAGAGGCTACAGTTTGTGGTGCTGCTGAATTATATTGTGTTATATTCTCATATTTTGCCCACTCTGTTTATATGAATGAGGGTAAACCTCATATTATAATGAAATTAAATTCAGGAAGACAGGATTTATTGCAGGTCTGGCAACTGAGTGTATTTATTTATTTATGAGTGTACCCTTGAGGGCCACAGACTTCAAGGACCTTCCCTCTACTTAAGCCTTGGGTAGATGGAAGCTCTGTTACACACACACACACACACACACACACACACACACACACACACACACACACACGTGCCGCAGTGACAGCTGTCAGTCAATAGTGCTGACTTCAGCAGGCACTGAGTTTACTGTGAATCTTCTCTTGCACCTCCTGTCCTGTCTCCCCCCTCAGCTCACTGCTCTGGTGCCAGCAGTGAAGCACAGCAATGAACATGCGAATCTTTAGCCTCTTCACAAAACCAGTGTCAGCATTACAGTTAGTTATCAATATCATCTGTGCAACTCCATGCATTCATGGATATTCTTCCAGCCCCCTGGGATCCATTGAGCCTCCTGTGCTGTGCATAAACAAGGTTCTGAGTCCAGGTGCAAAACCTCTAATAAAGCAAAATATCCAGTGGTCCTGAGCAATGAGAGAAGTGAGCCAGCTATCTGGACACTCACCTGGGTTCCCCCTGGGACAAAGAAGGAAGGGAGAAAATAGACAAGTCACTCTTCTGTCTTATTATGAGGTCAGTCAAGTGAACTTGAAGCTCCAGAGCATTTGTGCAGATGTGTTTCTTTTTAAGCTTTACCTTTTGGCAGTTGTAAGGAGGCTGATTTACAATCAAAGTGTCTTCCACTCATCATTTTCCCCCTCATTACATTATCCCCTTCTCAAGGACCACTCGGGAGGATATACAAGCTCAATTAAGTTATTCTGACCGGAAATCCCATTGCTCATAAATCACCTCCAAGGGCTACTGATCAGCACCGCTACACTACAGTGTAAAGGAGCATACAGTGGTGTGTGCTGAGCAGGGCAGCGGCTGTTATAAATCAAGTGAAGAGCATGGAGTATAAAATAGGAGGGAGGGATAAAATACAAGCAGGACACCTTATCATAAATCTGGAAAATAATCACTGATTGTCTGTGAGCTGTGAAATCAGACAATGAATACAGCAGGACAGGTAAACAGGGCAAGGACTTACTCACTTTTATATGCAGAATCAGTCTGGCTGTGTAAAGCCAGTCTGAAATTATAGCAGTCCCCTGTTATACTTTGAATTTTATGATGGTGTTTGCCAGGATGTCATTATACAGAAGCAAAGACAGAAGAGTTCACTTATCTGTTGAGCCAGATTTTGTACAGTCAAAATGTGCTACGCTCAGCTAATATGTAGGCCTATTAAATAATCAGTAGGGGGACATTGCCTTAATTCCTCCCAACATTTTCCCAGTACTGTGCAATTACAATTGCATGCCCTAACCATACCTTGAGGTGTCGTTGCTTTATAAAACACCCTCAAATCACTTCAGAGCACTTTTTCTTATGTGTAACGCTTTTAAGTGAGATAATGACTCTAGTGGCTGTTAATTTCTTTCATGCCTCTTAACAAGGGCCTAGAGAGAAGCCCTGCTCTGAATGCATTACAGAGCTATTGCTGTATAAGGGAAAGTCAGTATTAAATTTAAGCATCCAATTTGACTCTAAAGAGACAGAAGGGTTCAGGTTTAATTAAAGGAAATCCTTCAAGTCTTTTTTGGTCTTTTGCAGAAATCAGGTGAATTTTGTGTAGTAAAAATCTGATTGTCATGGCTGTGAAGTGACAAAACCACAGTGAGGAAGATTTGGTGGCAGTCCCTCACAGTTCTTTGAATGCAATCCAGTCTATTTTGAGTGGTAATCTGTCATTTTTAAAGGACTGGGGGCTGCAGCACTACACAACAGAAGCCGCACATTAATGGCAGAAACATTATTTTGCAGCTGAACTACAGTTTTTCTCTGGAAAAGTAATTATCTTGTTGTCACCTTCCAGTACAGGACTGCAAGTATATTATGCAGTATTTTTACAAAGTGGAGTGCCATGTACTAACCTCATCATATTACCCATGAAGTACCAGATTAATCCTGCCTGAGATTAACTGTTGCACACAGATGGTGAGGCATGTTACATCCACATCATTTCACCAACCTGCCACCACTGCCCTGTGATTATCGTGAGTGCACTAAACATATCTGTACAGAGGACTTTAAAGCATATCAAGCCTGAAAATATGAGAATCTGCACATTTTAGTCTTGTTAGTGGTGAGTTGAAATAAAGCACTGAGTCTTCAGATCAATAACAACAGTGACGATGGACAATAATGATAGTGTTTGCCCTGAAAATAGAGCCTTGTGAAAAAAGATCTATCTATCTATCTATCTATCTATCTATCTATCTATCTATCTATCTATACATACATACACATGTTCATGCTAGCAGCATGGCTCTATGCATGACATTGTTGGTCATTCAACCACTTTGGTTCAAACTGAAATATTGGAACAACTATTGAATAAATTGCTGTGTAAAGACATTGGAAGGTTTATAGACAATCAGACTTTTACCCAAGTGCTACAGTGAGGTTGACATCTTTATCTTTTAGTGAAATGACTTGACAACTAGCAGATTTATTGGATTTTGGAGTTGGGTGACACAGTTGGGTGGTGGTTATCACTGTTGTCTTTCAGCAAGAATGTTCCAGGTTTGAACCTCATGGCTGACCAGGGTATTCCCCCTGTGCTTTTCTCTGGGTTCCCTGGTTTTGTCCCACAGCCCAAAGACAAGCAGGTTACATTAATTGATGATTAAATTGCCCATTTATATAGTTTTATATCTTATTTTTAGTCTGTGATGTGGTGGCCTAAAGATTAGAAAAGTGAACTTGTGAGTGGAAGGTCACTGGTTCATTCAATCGCCAAACCAGCAGAATTAAATCTGGGTGGCACAGGTGACATAACATTGCTTGTGCCCTCAGTAATAAGACTGTGGTACTGCTGAGCAAGGCTAACTGCTGCCGTGGGTAGCCTCCAGGTGTGAATGTGAACAAGGTGTATCTGAAAGAAGAAAGGATGGTAAACACTACATCTGCTATACACCACCATGTTGTCATTGTGAGTGTGTTAGCATGCATCTAGCATGTTAGTATTTTCTAAAAATTTGTGAGCTTTACATTCCTTTCTGAAGTTGAAACTTACATGTGGTGGATGTTTTACAAATGATTTATAGGATCTTAGAATCTTGATACAGTTAAAGGAAAGGCCAGCTAAAAGAAAGGCTTCAGTATGTCCCCATCTGAATTTTATTCCTGGATTTCTTGCAAGGACTGCTTACAATATAATTCAACAATTAAAAGAAAAAAAGAGCTAACTTTGGTGTCCGGTCATTTTTTTCCTGAGGAGAAATGTTGGTCAGGTAATAATGGGGGCCTTGGACTAGGGGGATCTGAGTAATTCTAAAATCCTAGCTATAATCACAGTACATCTACTCTGCTCTTTTTCATCAAGACTTGTGGAGTGCTGAAACCGATACAATGCAGCAATGAAGGGTCGGTTGGTAGGTATGAAAGTATAAACAACACAAAGCCAAGCAGATGCTGGTTCTCTTGTAGCAGTGAAAGTGTTAAGACCGCCGCACTCTCATTAATCTCTATTGACCTGTGTCATAACTCAGATTACCCCCATCCCCAGTCTCAGACTCTCATTTAGCCACATGCTTCAAGCCATTATTAAGCCATCATAGGAAAGCCACAAAACAAATGGTATTTACTTCAACAGCATTATTACCCATATGGGGAGGTATAAACAACAGTTTGGAGCTCATCATGGGGCTGGGGTACATTCACTTCCTCTGCAAGTGTCAGCCTGTCATCTGTCATCCAAGAACATGGCAAAACGGCTGAAATGAGCTGGAGAAGGATGTGACACAGATGTCTGACATCACCATCTAATCCTTCACTACACTCTGGAAATGCCATGATGGGACAGATTTGATTACCATGGCAACAAACTCAAAAATAATCCTGCAGACCCAGAAAGCCTGGGTGATTGGGTTTGATTTTGATTGTGTTACTAAATCACAGCCTGTTTCTATACCAAATAATGACTGATTTCCCTAAATAGGGCGCTGGTAATTAGTCACCATCATGAAGAGGGCCCGCGGTCTATCACAGTCTACAATCAAAGAGCTTACTCATGTGGTTTTACACTGCTGAACAAAAGCTTAGCCTCAGCAGTAATGTTCATTACAGCTCTGTCTATCATTTAAGTCTCATTTTACTGGGTGAACTATCAACATCTAGACAGCTGAAAGAAAGTGATGTCAAGGTGAAAGTGGAGGACGAAGTGCAGGTGGAGGGTGATACTGAGCTGATCTGAAAGAGTGAATGTGTGATGAATCCACAGTATGGGTGCCAGACATAAGTCACGGACAGCTCTACTGTGAGATTTAGATAAAATAGAATAGAGTTCTGGCCAAGAAGGCTCAGAGTTCCTTGAGGAAATAGAGATGAGACTAACATAGTTACGAAGACCTCATAGTCTACATGATTATGATATGTGTTTTATTTTTTTTAAGGAAAATAACACATGTAGAGTGTTTAGAAATCGATGTTTCAGTCTTATGGCAGATCACTTTGCAGAACTTTTGCTAGACCGCAGTGGGAATACACTTAAACCATGACAGAAAGTACGACAGCTTCTATTCAGTATTCTGCTTGTGCTGTTGTGTGAGTGCCTTGAGCAAATGCACAAACCCCTCCGAGGGACTGGTGACATTTCTCAGTTTTGTGCACCATACAGATTATATCCACAGTTTAACAGGAGTCAGGATGTGGCCCCTAGCCGGCATTCGGTGTCACCTTAATCACACCTGACACACTTATCATCATTACCAGGACCGCACCTACTACCTAACGCAGAATGTCACAGGACAGCAACGCTTGATTGACAGAGGAACTTGACATATATTTTAATATTTTTAACTTAAAAATCAAATTTTTCAACAGTCAACTGTACATCATCCCAACTGATAATATTTTAACTAGAGTGCTGTACTGTGTGTTTGCACTGGATGCATATGAATAAGGATGAGACAGAGAGAGAAAGGAAGAGGTTGCATAACCTATTTTGACTGCTGTGTGTCTCTCTCCAAAACTGATACCAAGCAAACAGTGCGACACATGTATCTGCCTACTGAATGGGAATTACACACACACAAAAGCACATCAAAGGGTGTGATTGAGCGGGTTTGTTCCACAGGAGACGAGTGAAAGAAACTCAGCCAGTCATTTCAGATGTGAATTACTTTCATCATCTGCACACATACGGCAGGCCATAATAATCATGTTACCGTGATTACTTTGTGAAAGAGATTTTTTTTTCACAGAGTCTTTGCTGAGGGGACGATATATAGAGCCTACTTTTTTTATGCTTCTATATGCCACCATTACACATTACTAACTTTGTGTCTCCTCTCTCCCGTAGTGTGTCCTCTCTCTCTCCTTGTACCTTTCTGCAGGTTG
>NW_018128097.1:470639-493227 GCF_001952655.1 Monopterus albus
GGTGTGTTTTTTTGGGGGGGGGGGGGGTAATTCATAGGCTGTGCATTCATAAAGGATTGTTGAACAAAATGCTGCTTCACATTTCAGTTGATGCTCTGCAGAGTTACAAGTACAAAAGCCCTTTGATTCAAAAATAAGGCTGTCATTTTTTCTATTTTTTTCTTATTGTCAACAAATCCCATGAAAAGACAAAACCAAACAATAGATGACTCAGTGTCAGTATTTTTGTACCCTGCCTGTGACACTTACAGCTCCGAGCAGATTTGTTCCTTCTGACAAATATTTTTAAAAAGAGTAGGTAATTTTTCAGAATACTTCACTGAACTTGAGCAGTGACATAGGCCTCCGAGAGCTCTTAGATCAGTGAACAGTTTCCTGTTAAAGGTCCCTAGGTTCAAACAATGCCACTGGGGTGACAGCGCTTTTCTTGTAGCAACCTGAGCCTTTGGAACTTCGTACCTATAAATGTTATATCAGTCTCAGACCTGTTAGAAGAGTTTAAATCTTCATTTAAAACGTATTTGTTTCCCTTGGTCTATGGGTCTTAGTGAAGTTTATCTATTCTGTTATTGTTTGTGACTGTCTGTGATCTTCTTTTGTTCCAGTTCAATTTTATTCTAGCCTCTTTTTGTGTTGTTTTATTCATTGTTTATTGTACTGTATTGTGCTGTTGTTTTAAAGTGCTATATAAATAAATTTTAATTTGATTTGATTTGAGGTCAATCCTGCTCAAAAACCATTCAGAAGCCAAAATCTCTGCAATGTTGCCAGGGCTGTTCAATGCCTTTGGGTCACCTCTCCAAATTAAGACAAGTTTTGGAGCCGATTTCTACAACAAATTTAATTTGAAAAATACTGTAACTTTAATTTACCACAACCTTTTCCTAATTTTTACTGTAGTTGCACAGATGTTGCAGAAAGTAGAGCGGAAATGATTAACCTTAAAAATAATCAAGAACTATTTTAATATTCAATTTGTTTTAATAATTTTTCTAATGAAACATTTGAAACCAAACATTGTCATGTTTTAGCCTCTCAAATTTGAGGATTTTATGGTTTTCTTTGCCATAAATTATTGTAACCAGAATATGTGAATATCTACTTTTGGACTGTTGGTCAGACAAAACATTTGAACGTTTGAAGATGCTACCTTGGTCTCCTAGAAGTTGTAATGAACATTTCACATTATTTTTACAGAAAACAATGGATTGATTAATTTGAAACAATAATTGAAACAATATAAATCAAGGCTGAAAATAATCATAAGCTTAGTAGAAAGCAATCATTTAAAAGGTTTGGTAATGAATTTTGTCACGAGTGGATGGTTTTTGAGCAATGGAGGGGAAAAAGCTATACAGGCAACATGTTTTATTCAGATCAGTTTATTGCTGATTTGGTCATTTCATGGGATTTGTTGGAAATTTTTAAAAGGCTAAGGACCAGCAGCTCTTTTCTTTTCCACTGTTGTGTGAACATTGCTAGTGGAAATGTCAAGATGAGCACTGTCAGATGTCGGATGAGAAGTTTGAGATGGTTAGAAGTTTTTTTTATTATAAGTAGGAAAAGAATACAACGACACAGCACCAACTGTACCAAAGCCTGCTTGATGTCCTGCCAGCCTTGAAATAACAAAATGACTGGTATTTTTCTACAGTCTTTTTCTTTCTTTTTTTTTTAGCCAACAGATTTTTCTGATTTCAGATCATTATAAAAGTCTGTGTGTCTCGAACAATTGGATCCAAGACTTGTGGGACAAAGACTCCACATTTTCAGAACTGAGTCACCTTGTTCTTGTTTCCCATTAGGTTGGATAAATAATGAAGGGAAGTGGTGTCCTGTTGCAGGACTTTCATGCCAGCACAAGCCTGGCCTGGCCTGGCACACAAAGCCTGTGGATTCAGGGGACTAAGAAAAGTCAGGAAATAGAGAGTGAGAGTGAAGATGGAGGGGAGAAGGAGAAGAGAGAAGGGAGATGCAAAGACAGCCCCAAAGGCAGTGCAGAGGCAGCTGGCTCAGAGGTGTGCACGTCCTATTTTTAGTTTCCCTCATACACATCTCTAACTCAGACAGCTCCTGGAACATTTGCACACCATAAGAGTTCAGCATCATCGTTCTCGCAGACAAAAAAAAAGCATGCAACAGGAAAACTTAGACTTGAATCTGGCTCCTGGCTCAGGTTTTTCAGCTGTAAGTGGGTCAAAGCTCAAGTCCCGCCCCTCAGCAGCACTTCTCTCAGGTTGTGGTTTTAGTTAGGTTGAGTTACTGGCACACTTGAACACAAAGGTGAGTTGTACCATAAGGTCACATGACCCAGAGTGATGCTGATGCACACAGCCTCCAGCCTGACAAGCAAGGCATCCATAAACAGCCTATATGTCAAATGTGAGTAATGTGGAGGGACACGACAGAGTGAGAGAGCAGGCAGGAGGTCATTAACGACATGATGGACTACGATGTCACTCTGGTATCTTCTAGAGAGGCAGAATTGAAGTGTGGCTTCTCTCACAGCCTGCTGAGAAAATGATAGAATATGTGTTTATTGTTTCCCTAAAGAAGCACTGATACAGTTTGAAATAAAAAAAAAATGTTGTTAACAGAACAATGGATGCATTTGTATTTGAAAAATAAATTAAAATATCCCTGAGCCAAACCTCATTAAGCAATAACTGAAACTATGTCAAACCTACTATAATAAGCTCCTGCATATGTAGGTAAGGGAGCAGCTCAGTACACTACCCAAAAGTAAGAAAAGAGGTTGTTTCATTTATTTATCAAATATGAAACATTTATAAGATTCAATCTGCTGGCAGAGGACCACCAGGCGGAACAAACTGTGGGCGGAAGACTCTTGAAGTTGTTCTATAGATGGATGTTTTAAAAAACATCTGGTGGAGGGCTGCCTGCTGTTCTGCATACATTTTCCTTCAAATTTAATTTCCCAGGGTTTCAGGCAGTCATGGATGAGTCATTTGACACAGAGTGACAACATACTGTGGGCCATTACCATCATACTCTGCTGTCAAGCTGGACTTTGTCTGAAAGACAATGAGAATGGACACCTCACCTGTGTAAAAAAGATGAACTGTGGCACATAATGTACAGCCAAAACAACTTGCTGATACTCCGGTTGAGCCAGTTTTACTGGAGTGCTGCGTTTTTCCTCCAAACACAGACTGCAGCCTCACCTCACATATTTACTTTGTGTGTGAGAGAGGCTTGTGTAGAAGCCAGTTTGGAGTCTTTCATTAGAGAAACAACAAAAATGAATCATCTGGGAATGACAGTGGCTACTTTTTGGCTGGAGGATTAGTTCCCTCTGAAAGGGAGAAGTTAATTAGCGGGCTTTGATGCACCTAAAGTGCTGTTCTATTTATGGTTAATCCTCCTCAAACTGCTTATGCACAAGGCTTATGCATTTTGACTGACACTTTGCTCAAATGAAACTGCTGAAACATGTCCATGTACACTCTGAAGCACATCTGCACATACATCACCACAGTGAAACGATCAAGCACAGCCACAGAAATAGGGGGAGACAAAGACCTGAAAAAAGAGGGGAAAGGCAACACTGAGACAGATCACATTCAGTGAGTTAGCAGCACTCTCTGGATGAGACAGCATTTTAAATAAAACATGAAAGCTGGAAAGGAAGGCACTACTTATACAGCAACTTGTGACAAGCCATGATATTCTGAGAGACAGAAGACCAAGCTCAGAGCCATCCCCGGGAGACCCTTCACTTTCCATCAGATAGATTATATCTCAAAACCATCAAACATGCTGCCTTATTCTGCAACATTGGAGGCTCCTCGGTGGAGGCCAGACTGACCGTCGGGCTGTAAAGGAGCTGAAAAGCACTTAGGTAGCAAAACACTCCCAGGTCTGTACAGTATCATTGATTGGATGACAGAAACTTCATTACCCACAGAGCACTACAGTCATCAAGGAGTTAATTTTTAATCCATAAAAAAACATGAAAGAACTAAAATCAGGTGCTGTTTGGATTCCCCTTTACTCTGCCAGAGCGATTAAAGTATGAGAGGCTTGAGGGGATGGTCCTGTATCAGCACTGATATGAGCATGTAAATAAGTCATGGTTAAGCTCTCCCCCAGTCCTTCTTCTTCTGTTGCTTTCTCGCTCTCTCTGTAAAGGCATATGTTCATTTTTAGAATTCCCCGAGTTCTGCTGACGTGAAGAAAGAGATAAAAGATTCATGCTTGTTTGAAAAAATATAAATGGATGTCCTGAATCTTCAGTACATGGAAAATATGGATAAATTATTTAGTCTTGGGGTGCAAGAAAAGGAATTTGGGATTTGGGCTGTGCAACTAAAATCCAAGCAACAATAAATCAAATTGATAAAAGCAGTGATTAGCATCTCCAGCATCAAATGTGGCTGCTCTGCATGTTCAGCTAATATTCTCAGACATGTGCATCAGAGTGATGGAAGACAGTGACTATCTGATTCATTTTTTATTTTTACTTACTTATTTATTTATTAAACTATTATTATACACCATTATTTCCAGTACAATTGATGTGAACTGTGCTGGTCAGTGAATGCACCAGCAGAGGGAGACCATGCAACATGACAGTGCTGTAGCCACTGCTCTGCTTCATTTTTCCTTTATATTTTAATCAGTAAAAATGGGGCTGCTCGGAGAAGCAAACACAGACATTAAGAAATAAATGTGCTAAAAACATTATTATACTGAATCAGGGCAGAATCGATCATCTAAGTATTTACATCATGCAAAACAGCAACCAAGCTTAGGTATAACAATTACAGGGCTGCTAAAACATCTGTTAAAAAGGATATATATTTTAAATTAATTTACTTATCTGTAGTGCCTTTTTAAGACCACACCGCCAAATCCTCCTGATTTTTATGCAAATCAGGAGCTGTTAAGGGTTAAACTCAGTCGGACATGACACTGAAATCCGACACAGTTCCTGGTGAATACTATGCCTGGTGGGGGCTGAAACCTGGTTTTGAGCGTGTTTGGTGTCTGCTTTCCACATGTTGATTTCATGTGGTTATAAATTTCAGCAAGCGTGAAGTTTTCATCGCGGTGAAGAAGCTCGCGTCCCTGTCCTGCGTCGTACCGTCCCGTCCTCAGCGCACTGCGTCATGGCGACAACAGTGAAGAAGTTACGCATTTCCTAATCAGAGTTTATGGACTATCTCCCTGGTGGAGCGCAGACACACGAGTAAGTACTGAATGTATGTGTACTGTGTGTGTTTTGTTGAGACAAATGTTGACATACTTCGATATTTGCTGTTGCTGTCTTACCTGTGCGGCCAGGTGAGCATACATGACACCTGTAGGTGAGCGGCTTGACGAGTTTACCACGAAGTGCCTTATTTTAGTAATTCCACTGTATCAAGTCATGGACGTTATGGTGGTATCTTTGAATCAGATGGGTTGTTACAGAGAAGGACTTTGATCATTAATGTAACTGTCATTATGGAATTTCTGACACTAACTTGTGCCATTGAATGAGGTGTTCCATTCTTTTCTCTCTCAGTTTAGTCCATGACGGTTTTTCAGATGGACAACAAACCCTAGTCTCAAAGAGAGGTGGCCCTTTTAAAATGGAAGAGCTGGCTTTAACAGCCTTGCTGGAATGTCCTCTGTGTTTGGAGCAGCTGGATGTATCAGCCAAGGTTCTGCCTTGCCAACACACTTTCTGTTTGACCTGCCTGCAGAAGCAGGAGGCAGCCAGCTCCCAGCTGTTCTGCCCAGAGTGTGGCACCTTTATCCCAGTCAGGACAGTGGAGGAGCTTCCTGCAAATCTTCTGTTAGTGCAGATCCTGGAGGCGCTCCAGGGCTCCACAGGGCCCATTAGCAGGTACAGACAGATTGCCCGCTACGCAGTGCCGGTGACCAGGGGCAGTCTGACGCTCAGGGAAGGTCAACAACAGCAGATGAGTCAACACAGAGAGCCACAACGGTACAATGAGGTCAGTGCATGACCCCGGCCTAATCCTCTGCATACTTCTATAAAAAGTAATATGACCTAAAACAATTTGTATTTTTATTTGCGGACCATTTGTGATTGGTGTTGTTATTACAAAATCTATTGATAACTGTAACCCAAACCAGTCTTACCTCATACATTAAAGACTGATTTGTTGGGTCAGTGGTGACCAAAATGATTGTGACTGCATTAGACACTTTACTACAAGCGCATTACTTGGATACTGACACTTTTACAAAGCCTAACACTATTTTTGATTTTGAATGAATTCATTCCTTCTTTCAGACACCCACCAGTTTTCTTTTTTTTTCAGCAAATCAACTTTTGAGATTCTAAACAGCCAAAACCTTTGGGTGTGCAATATGGATAATTCTCTCTCCTGGTATATGAAATTTTATACCAAAAATATTGATATATGTGGTGAAATTGTACATTTTCTAGAAAATCAATCATGAAACTTTTAATGGATGAAATCACCAGACAGTAATGTCTGTTTCTGGCTAATCCAGCACATTAAATAGCCAACAAATTAACGTGCTTTATAACTTTGCTACAAAAAAAAAACATTAAGAGGAATCCATTATTGCCATAAAGTAGTCTTGCTCATTGATTTGTTGTTGTCATTGAGAGTGACCTCAGTGTGAACAGTATGGAAACACCGCCAACAAATTTATTTCACCTCATGGTATTTATTGTCTTCCCGTTCAACCAAAATGATGTTTCATCGATTTATTCATTCGCCCTTTGAGGCATAGGGCTATATGTCTCAAATCTGGCCTACACAGCCACTTACTCACCACTGTGCGTTCACCAAACTTAAGTGGGATTTTCACCTAATAAGTAAAAATAAACCTTATGGAATTGTGCGACACAAGAGATGGGATGTGATCTGACCTAACAAAATGTCTCCTCTGGCAACGTGTGCGTCAGTGTTCCCCCAGGCTGAAAGTGATGAGATCCCCTCAGCTTGTACGAATGGTGTCTGTCATTATTCTACAGGCATTTTTAAGTCAGAGGATGATTTGCTTCTCAGACCTCAGCCCTCCTGGGTCCTCTCCTTTACCGCAGAAACAAGACCCTAGTATGAAGGGCACAGTTACAACTTTAAACAGCGACTGTACCGTGTAAGATTACTGAAGAAAAATTAAAAGTTATCTTAATCAAAAGCTAGTAGTAGTTGTTAGATACACTGACATTTGATGGTAGTTTTCCAAATGCCAACCCAAATGGATTGGGAGAAATGAATGTGTTACATAAAATGGACAAAGACTGAAACATTAAAGACCAAAAAGAAAACCACGACCAAAACATGTGAGAAAGAGAAACCAGGAAAAGTATTACAATTTCTTAAATACCCTTTATTACTTCAGGGGAAAATAATTTAGCATCTCTGGTTGTTCTTGTGCTGTTTTACCTCATCATCACCGGAAAAAGTGTAAATACATTAAAGCCTGAGCCAGTATTGATATCACCTTAATGTTAAACACATTTTTATATCTGGATAGGAAATCAGAGCATGTTTGTCACTGACTGAACCTGCAACCTGTGGTGGAAAGGAACTAAGTACATTTACTCAAGTACTATACTTAAATACAGTTTTGAGATATTTGTACTTTACTTATTTTCATTTTCTGTTACTTCATATTTTGATTTCACTATATTTTAGAGGCAAATATTGTACTTTTTATTCCACTACAATTATTTGATAACTTTAATTACTAGTTACTTTTCAGAATCAGATTAACTTTATAAGATACAATATAATAATCTGACTTTATTGACGCCTGATGGGAAATTCGCAACATACTTCAAAAAGGCATATAAAGTATAATATGATGTACACAGTAATGCATCAATAATTATAATCCAGTTATTTTGAATGCAGGACTTGTAACAGAGTATTTTTACACTGTGGTATTATTGTTACTTTTACTTAAGTAAACAATGTGCGTACTTCTTCCACCACTGCCTGTAACCTGTTTAGACTGGGGTTTTTACAGATGTGTCCATCTGTCTTCAGCAAAGTGCTGATAACAGTTTGTCACAGTTGAAGTTGAGGCCCAAATAAGTAGTGTCCTGTTTTAACTTCAGGAAATGCTTTTGTAAAAGCAAGACACTATATTTTTTTCACCTCTCACCAGAGAGAAATCAGAGGTGGAATTTCATTTAAATAAATTCACCATTTCATTTGAACATGCATATATGATTTTTGTCTGTTCTTCAGCTTGCTGTCAGAGCCTCGACACGTACCCAACGAGGTGATACGTCAGGGGAGCTGGTCCTCACGCCTGGTAGCAGTATCACCCAGAAACACAAAGTGGATGAGACCTGGCAGCAGGGAAACACTGGTGACAGCAGCGCTGTGTCTGTCAGTGCCGGCACGCTGCAGGCCGTCAGCCAGATGTCTAAGCTGCAGCTGCTCCAGCAGTCCCAAGCACCGGCTCTCTGCAGGGCGCTGTACGACTTTAACCCAGATGACATGAATCTGGAGGACAGTAAATATTGTCTTGGCTTCCTCAAGGTCTGACTCTATTGATGCGCTGCTGACCTAACACAGCAGGAAATGCTTATTTTTATTGTGTTTAGTCACTTGCACTGTATGTGCACACTTGAGCTTTTAAAATACTAGCAGGGTTTGCTACTGTTTAGCTAATGCACAAAGGAAACAAATACACTTAAGGGTAACCTTCAGGGAATAATAGAATATTAACCCTCTGAGAAAAGAGCAATATCGAGATTATGCTGTATGAGTGATGAGTTTAAAAACCTCGTATCCTGGCCAAGATAACACAACTTACATAGAATTGTGCTCTGTCTTTAACTAAAGGTTCATGAGATACAGGTCTGAGCTATTTTACAGTAGAGAATTGGTTGATCATTGGTTGATCTCATACTTAACACATTCCCCTTCATTACAGAAAGTCAAGATTCACCTGAGAGCAATTCAACAATTCAGACAAAGTTGCAAAAAAGTCTAATAGAGCTGTAATGGAATTTGCTTGACAAATACTAAAGACAACTAGTTCTCCCATTTTGCATGTAATGACATCTTAAATGAACTTATGATTAGCTGTGTTGGGAGGTCAGACTATTCAACAGAGAACCATATAATACATTTTGATCAACATGACATAAGTCATAACTGATAATGTCGAAAACAGACAATTGCACATAATCATTTGCATGAATGTGCCAAAGAATTAGCAATTTGTTAAAAACACTGAGAATTTGCTTAAATGTGACAAGATGATGTGGAGGCTGACCAAGCAGAATTTCATTTCTGATCTGAGAAATGTACTAAACTGAAAAAAACTTTTAAATAGACTCATTAGTGTGTCAATTTACTGAAAACATCATGGATAGACCCTTCAATTCTGAAGTTTTTTAGTTAGCAACCTTTTATATTTCAAACATCTAATGTTCTGGTCAGATCACCATATTAGCTTTACTGAGAGAAAAGACAGATTAGCCCATTCAGCATCACTCTGCTGTGCCTTTTCTAGATAGTTCTATGAGTATGTTTAGCTCCCAGTAGTTAATGGTCTTTGCTTTTGTTCTTTGGACTACTCTGAGCTGGAGGCTCTGACCTCTGCTGCTGAAGGATTTCTGAGGCAGTTATATAAGGGCTTCAGTGCTTGTGTGCTGTCCATTAAAGCACATTTGAACTCGCCATTTTATTTATTTATTTATTTTTAGGTGAATGGTCAAATGGCTTTTAGGGTGAGGCTGGCTGCAGAAAGGACTGGCCCTGCAGCTTTTCACCACTTCCTTTAAGTTTAGTTGTCTCTGTGTCTGTTACTTATTTCTGGTTTACAGGGAGACATCCTGACTGTTCTCAGACGGGTGGATGAACACTGGATTGAGGCCAAGCTAGGGGACAAAGTTGGAATCTGCCCTCAAGAGTTTACAGAGGTGGGGTTATTTTTTTCTTTCTTTCTCTCTTCTTAGTTTGAATTTGGGTTGTGGCCTTTTCAGCAAGATCAAGGTTGACGCTTGCCGTTTGATACTTTGGTCTGAGAGTGTAGCTCTTGTAATGAATTAATGAATTGAGCCACACATATCGTCGCCGGATGCCATTATGACCGGGGTCACTGCCAGGTAGCTGCCTTGAATTTCATTCATATTTTTGGTTCACCTGTAAATGTCACTCTTGCGCTGTGAGTACTGAGGCAGAGAGGTAATCTGTGAAGCTCTGCTGTGGCTGTAGCTGCTCATTAGTGTGCAACTTTGAGGCTTACTCAGATTTGCAGAGCTTGCTTTAGCTAGCTGACTGGCATTTGTTTTCCTCTTTACTTTCTGCCTCCAGGAATTAACTTCATCCATGCTGAGGAAAATTGTTGTATTTGTTCCTACAGTGGGTAATGTGGCGCCTCATTCACTTCTTGTTTACTTCCTTCACTTCATCTGTTTTGCTTTAGTTCATTCCTAACATTTCCCCTTACTCTAGTCTTCTCCTTTTATGCCTCCCTTTGTCTCCTGCTCAGCCGTGTCTTCTCCTAAATCCCCGCATCACTGACACGCTTCATCTTTCTCTGTACTTTTTTGTTTCGTCCTCCATTTTCCGACTCTCCCCTCTCCTTTCTGAGCCTGCCTCTTCAGCCAGGCGTAAAGACACAGCAATGCTTTCTCTGCTTGGGTGGCATAACAGTACATCACTGTGAGGAGTGAAAGCATTAACCCTGCCATGTCTGTCTGTCTGCCTGCCTGCCTGTCTGTGTAGCTCCTCTCTCAGCACCAGCCAGCCCTTCCTGGCTTATTGGTTGGTGCTTATCCTCCTGCCTCCCTGCCTGCCTGCCCAACAAGTTGTAAGGGTGAGTGGAGTAGTGATAAGTGGGTGTATTTAGACAGCCATTTCGCTGATCAGCAGGAGCAGAGGTTGACAGGCACTAGTAGCAGGTAGGAGCGAGTTTGAGAGGTTTTTCCTGACTAAGGATTGACCATTATCTGTTAGAATTTATCTTGATGTTCACTGTGGTTTCTCTTTGTGTATTCATCTCTTTCAGCCAAACTC
The DNA here is from genome assembly GCF_001952655.1 of Monopterus albus. NCBI lineage: Eukaryota > Metazoa > Chordata > Actinopteri > Synbranchiformes > Synbranchidae > Monopterus > Monopterus albus. Next base: position 481,634 of record NW_018128097.1, read on the forward strand.
AGTGGCTGCCGAGTGACTCAGCTGAATTTAACCATCGGATTGGGAGCGGGGGCAAGGACAAGGCCACTGATGCGTCCAGCAGGACCACCCATTACGCAGTCCCTCAGTTCCCAGCGAAGACACCCGTCATCAGTTATTTGCCACTCTCTGGCCAGCAGAAACATTACGCAGCCACCTTTCATCAGACAACAAACATCAGCACCATCAATAGCATCAACCGTCAGGGTCAGCCCCGGAACTACTCTGTGCCGTCTGCCACCCGGGTCCACTCTCAGCGAATTAGACGCCACTCTGAGAGTACACAGAGACACCTGTTACAGGTGAGTCATGTACCAACATACATGTCTGTATGCATGCTATGTGATCACATTCCTCTTCCATGGTCTTGGAGCTGAACTGCGTACTTTGCAGTGATTTATTTTAACAGAAAATGTGGTTGGCAAGAAGGAATAGCTGTTTTCTGTGGATGTTTTTATTTGAGTCACTGTGGAATCAAGTTGTTTTCAAGGAAGGGAGGGAACCATGACATTGAGGTTTAGGAATGAACGAGAGAGAGGCATCGCCCTTGTAGTGGCCACTGCATAATTAAGTAGCACTCATTAAGATAAGGTAGAAAAAGGTTAGATAAGAACAAACTTGAGTTGCATAAACTGAAACACTGAAAGGTCTTTATTCATTAGTCTTGGGACATAAGCCAGGGTTTCCCCTCAAAAATGAATGGCAGTGTAATTAATGGGTGTGTTTCCTTTTTCTTTCTTCTTCTTTCTTCACTGTTAAAAGGCAAAACAGTATAGCTGTAGAGAAAAGACGAAAGCTCCGTCAGCTGTAATGGAATGACGAGTGTTTTAGCAGCAGTGGAAGAAGTACTCGGATTCTTTACTCAAGTAAAGGTAGCAGTACCACAGTGTAAAAATAGTTACAAGTAAAAGTCCTGCATTCACAATTTACTTAAGTAAAAGTACAATATTAGCAGCAAAATATACTCAAAGTACCAAAAGTAAAAGTACTCATTATGCATAATATCCTTAGAATTTGAAGTACTGCCGGGTAGCTTGCGAATTCCCCACCAGGGATCAATAATTGATTATATTGTATTTTGTTCTTTTAATAAGATTCTGAAAAGTAACTACAGTTAATAAATAAATGTAGTGAAGTAAAAACTGCAATATTTGTCGCTAAAATGTAGTAAAGGTGAAGTATGAAGTAGCAGAAAAATGAAAATACTTAAGTAAATTAGAGCTACCCCAAACTTGTACTTGAGTAAATGTACTCAGTTGCTTTCCACCTCTGTGTTTAAAAGGTGTGACAGGAAATTCGGTGCCGCACAAAAGCTGAGCTCACATGAATTCCTTTCATGCCATCTAAATTAGTCAGTGCGTAAACATTAGATTCACTAAGGCTTTAGAAACCGACTCTTGAAACTGACCGTTTTTACTGTTTTTTTTTTTCAAAAGCTTTTTAAGGGCTGCTTTGAGATCAGTACATTTTAAAAACCTTTCCTCTCCTTATCCAGCCTATAATCTCTTCTAAATAGAGAATCCACTCTATTCATGTGATCAACATTATACCTGCTGCATATTGTATACACTAGGATGATGAAACATCTCCATGAGACAGTTTTAAGCATTATTCTTATTTTCCCAGATCTGACAAGGGTGTTGTGAAACTTCAGTCTGCAAGAAACTGTTTAAATGTTGTAATAGAATAGCGATGTGGTAGAGGGTGTAATTCACATAAACACTTGGCTTTTCAGTTTTCTAAGTATGTTTAGATGACTACAGAGAAACAACACGATAGAAAAACTAAAACAGAGCATGCTGTAAAATGCTCTAAAGAATTTTAACTTGTTCAGATTTGATCCTCTGAGCTTCAGTGTTGTAATGGATACATTTCATATCACCAACTTTATGTATAAAGCTGGACATAATGCCATTCATTGGCTTTAGAAACAGTGTTACAAAATTCTGTGAGGGATGCATCAAGTCATAGCCAACTAGTGCCTGGGTGCTATGCCAACATAAAAGCCTCTGCAAGGTTTAATAATATAATCTGCTGCCAAGTGCCCAAACCCCCCCGAGATAATTATTTCCTTTGATTCAATTGAAATGTCACCGCTCTACCGTGCAATTTTACATGTCAGAGCATAAAAACACTAAAACTCATGCAGGTCGGAAAAACACCGGGAGAGGAAGGGAGGCACGGGAGACTGGAGGAGAACAAAATAAAAAGCAGGAAATGGGAGAGATAAGATGGGAAGAGGAAAGGTGGAAAACCAAGATGGCAAAGAGCTGGGATAGCAATCACAAAACAAAGAGTGTGTGCTGCAAAAAGACGAATGCAAGAAGTAGGAAGGCAGCAGGGGGCAGTGGGGGTGAGAGATATAGAGAGTGGGAGGCTTGGAGGGTCCCTCAGTGTGTCAGCTTATCTCTCTCAAGCTCATGATGATGAGTCACTGGTGAAGTTGGTTACATAACAGACCCCTCTCTCCCCAGCCTCCATACTCCTTCCTCTTCACTAAGCAGGTATAACACTCACTTTGCACATCACTGGGCCAGGAATAGCAGACAAACCACGCACTTCCCTTTTAACTGGAATGAAGGGCTCTATCCCTAAAGCCAAGGCTGAAGTCCCCGCTGACCAAGGCAGCATGTGTGCTATTGTTAGTGTTGCGTCAGCTTTCACCACTGGCTCCACTGTTTTACAGAGAGATGCAGCTTTCCACCAAACTGTGGATGAAATAATGGTTATCAGTGTGAATATTAGCATGATTATGTAAGAGCAGAACGTAGGATGGAGATGAGCCAAAAGCATCTTCAGATGCAGTGTAGGAAAGTTCAATCATATCAAGCTTCACTGGCATATCAAGGTAACAGTTACTGTTCTTACAAAAATCTTACTTTTAATCAGTAACACGTGAAGCCAGTGAAATGACTGTATAATAGAGCTGAAAAGATTTGTTGTTAAATGTATTATTTATTTATATTTTTCCCATAAAAAGAAGATTAGAGCTTGGTCTGTAAATATTTAATATTGAGGGACCCAGGCTGCCTTTCTTTAGAAGGGGCCTAACAAGCCTTTATCAAGCACACATTTGTTTGTTTAGTCAGACAGACACAACAGACAAATTGAAGATGTCACCTTTGGAAACTTTTCACTATTTTATGAAATTTATAAGACCAAACAGTTAATTTGCCATTTTTTTTTATTACTCAGTAATGAAAATGAGTCGACAAATTTAGTTGCAGCTCTAAAAACCCAGTTTAAACATTTAAAGCCTATTTATCCACCCACCCATGCGTTTTCACTTACGTTGTGTGATTAGACCTCCTAATCCTGTGTGGGCATGTGCAGACTGTGCTCGGCTGATTCCTCTTGCACTCTCCTGTTAGCTTTGCTGCACCTGTCTGGGAGGACAAAATTAAACCATTGTTAATGAGATCAGTTTACCTTTACCTCCATTAGCCTCCCCAGAATATACAGATAATGACAAACATTTGTTTTATAAACAGTTATTTATATAGATATTTCTTTTTGCCACAACCTCATTGACATTCGGAAATAAAATATATCCAAATTCTAATTAATAGTTAAAATATCCTGATAAATATATTCATGCACAGAGAGTGTAAAATAGAATGTAAGTGTGCTTCAGTGCCAGGCACAGTTTCCAGCCTCGGGGGGTGATTGTGGCTAATGCTAAATCATAGAGATAGGTGGCCTTGTGTCATTTCCAGCTTAGCTTGAGCCAGCTTCAGCCTGACTAGATGTCTAATTAGCCAGAGTAATTTAAAACACCTGTGTGGCTGTACATCAGTAATTAATTCAGGCACATTTCCACTTTGTGATCATCTCACAGCAATAACGTTGGCTATCCTGGGTGTTGTCTGAACCATTGTCTGAATGTCACTCTTTTACACACACATAATGAGCTAGAGCTAATAGCGTTGAGCTTTTCAAATATATATTTAAAATATATGTTTTGGGTGGGATTTAGTTCTGTATACAGTTTTATAATTTGATATGAGGAATAACAAAGAGGGAGTTTAGCTCTTAAAATGATTACTGTGGAACTTGATTATCAGATGATGCATTGAAAGGCATAATTCTGTTTAACCAAATCTTGACATAGAGCCAGTCCCAGCTGACACTGGGCGAGAGGTAGGGGACACTCTGGACAGGTCACCAGTCTATCACATGGTGAATAAAGTGTTTAGTCACTTTATGCATGACCAGTTAATCTCTGAATATAAATATAGCTACTACCACTGCTGGGTCACTGCACCTGGCCATTGCGTCACTGCAACATAACTGAATCAGAGTCTTTGTATCTGATAAAACCCAAACCAAGAATATAAAAAGGACCCCGAGTAATGAAAATAACTAAATAATTGAACACTTGAAAAAAATAGTTGCTGGGCTTTTTCTTTCTTGCATTACACGCCATTCTTAAGAATATGGCAGTGCTTTGCTATTAAAAGATAATGACTGATTGCACTTAATCACAGCACAGCAAAGACAGGAAGTTCTTACTGACCACTCTTCATGACTCCTGTAACTCCTCCTAACACCTATAAAAATGGCTGCATCCCAATTATGGCTGTTTTTGTATTTGTCTGAGTTACAATGTGAATATAATGCAGCTGTCATGGTGGGGGAGCTGTAGGATCAAGGGATATACCCAGGTCCACAGGCCAGCATTAATGTTGAGTGGTAGTGCTGTAAATATCAGCAGGCATCTGTGAAAAATACTGTAGAAATACTGGTGCTTTGAAAGTTATTTCTTGCCTCTCTGTACTAACAGCAGTAAAGTTATTTATGTGGGGTTTGTTTCATCAGAGGAGAAAACAAAAAGTATATAATAAAGGTCTCATTAAAAGGCTCTCCTCGGTAATTAGGCTTTTAGCATTGTACTGAGATTAATGGCTGTGAGACACACCTTACGGTCACTCCTTGATAGTTGCTGGCTGTTTCAGGCCTGAATCACAGCCTGCTGACATTCACACCTGTCATATTTTCTTAGCTCTCAGCTTTAAAAAGAGAAGCTTAAATGTGCTATTGTGTATATGTTTACTGCCTTTTACATAGCTGAAAATGTATCATTACTATATTTATGGAGTTGGAACTAAGACTGAGTAATTCCAAAGATATTCCAAGAATTATATCTAATACTGTATACAGACCAGTGACAGGTTAAAAAAACCAGAATAAATACTGTAAGTAATGGTTCAATGAGAATGAAAACAGTTTGAATCACATGCTATGGCCTTTGCATTCACTAGATCTCAGCCAGATTCAACACATATGGAAGACGTTGCCCTGATCTGATCACACTCTCCACCACCACCAATCTAACATTATGAGAAAGTTAGATCATACAGAACTGCAAAATGACAAACATTACACACAAAAGTCAAAAGTGTATTTGCATTCTTGTACAGTTAGTGTTAAATTGCTTTATAAACAGTATTTTTTAAATCCAAAATTTGATTACCGGTATGTACTGTATCTACATGTTTCCATGTTTGTAATACTATAGCCAATTATTCTGATGTGACTGTGGCATCTTTCTTGATGTCTACATATAAAGTGACATCAAGAAATACTGTTTTTATCATTGATGTCTATCAGTAAAGGGCCAAGTATCAGCTTTTGCATTCCATATCACAATAGTTTTGGATCCATCTACTTTCAGAGTGAGAAGAAGATGGCCAGTGAGGCTCCACCCACCATCTCTATGGCTCTGGGCAACCCCCAGATGTCCTCTGCTTTTGCAGACAGCAAAAACTCCTCCACACAGCAGCTTTCCATCAGCGTGTGAGTCACTGTTTTAAATGATGTATTGATGTTATGATAATGTAGCTGCAAGATATGAATAGAAAGGAATGAGAAACTCCAATGCCAATAAAAATGCACAATAATATGGATATATAATATATAAAGTCTGGTAGTGACAAAGACGTCCTCTGTGTGGTAGTGACAAAGACGTCCTCTGTGTGACTCCTCAGGTGTGCTGTCCTGTATTCCTACAAACCACGGCAGCCAGAGGAGCTGGAGATGAGGAAAGGAGAGATGGTAGGAGTGTACGGAAAGTTCAGAGAAGGCTGGCTGCGTGGGTTATCGCTGAAAACGGGCAAAGTGGGCATTTTGCCCAGCAACTACGTCACGCCTGTGCTCAGGTGAGAGGCTAAGAGGCTCCCTGACTGCAGAAAGTGGGAGCTAAATGACATTTGGATTCAGACAATAATTCGGTGTGGGCAGGACGACATGTCATACATTTCAATTATTCATGAAATACAAATATGACACTGTGGTGGCTGAAGTTTAGTTCAAATAAACTTTCTTTACAGCATAACATGATGTAGGTGTTACACTTTATACCAATGTGTCTCCTTGCCTCACTGCAGAACCTCGGCCAGACTCCTGGAGACTAAAGCAGCTAATGCATCTGCACCACTCAGCACAGGAGCTGGAAAAAGATATACAGCTGCCAAGAATCCTGCTGTGGTCCTTGCTCTTGACAGGGTGAATGCTGATGGAACAACATCCTCAACAGGACAGGTCCCATCTGTGCCAAATGGAGTACAGCATGCAATGTCATCCACTGGCACTAGAAAACCGCCCTTCTCTGCGGGTTCACAAGGCTGGGACACTGTGAGGCGTATCCTTAACCCTCACAGAAGTGAGTGTTCAACAGCCATGTTTGTCATCTTGATTAAATTACAGATTTCTTCAACAACTTTTTTAAACATTGTCTTGTAATATCTTTCAGGCTCAAACCATTTCTCCCATACATCTAATCTGAACATCCCATCCAGCTCACAGCACTTTGCACAAGTTCAGGCATCCAGTTCCTCACCTGCCATGCAAAGGAAGAAAAACAGCAGCATCCAGTCCAGCTCTGGCAGACCCCTGGGCTGGATGACTGAGCCAGCAGCGCCCTCTGCTGCTGCAGTCCTGAAGGACAGGGACTCCACTGCCCTGCATGAGGTGACATTACAGCGTGACAGACAACCTCCCAATGGGCCTCCCTCAATTCTAGTCAGACCTGATTCCTACAAGAACAATACAGACAAGGTAGTGTCATACTGATGATTTATTGTGTGAGAAATTAGCTCACATTTTTCTGAAGTTATGTATGTATTGTTCATAAACTCTCATAAAGTCTTCCTTTGATGACTCTTCTGCATGTGTAAATATTTTACATTCCTAGCCTGCAAAGTCAGTGCGGTTCCTCGCAGATGAAGACTCCCCTCTGTTAAGACCTCAAACCAACTCCTGTTCATCGGGAACCCAGACACCCTCCAACTCCCGCCCTGGCCCCCTTCCATTAGAAGTTTGGGCCCCATTGCTTACCTTGGGAAGAGACGGACCAGGGCTCATTCTCAAAGAAGGAAAAGCTCCTATTCTCAGGAAAGGCCTGGAAACAGCCAACTCAGATCTAAATTCTATGCTGCAGAAACCAGTATCGCAACCATCACTATCAGTCATATCAGCTCAGTTCAGCCCAAGCAGGTACGTTGGATTTGTGTGCTTGTCCTTGAAAATAAAGAGCAATGGTTGATTATTAGACAAATGAGGTAGACTTGAAAAACTGCCATTTATTTGGAAGACTGGACAAAAAATCTCTGACATCTTTGCTTTTTTTTGTTTTTAATCAGACACAGAGTGACAACAACTTATTTAGCCCAGACAGACACAGAGCTCAGTCTGCTTCAAGGTGAGCTTGTCCTCGTCCACAGACCACGACCTGATGGGCGGGTTCTGGTTACCCAGGAGAGCAGTGGGCACACCGGCTTATTCCACAGCAGTGTTCTTCAAGCCCTGGAGAGGCTCAGCTGACTGTGTTATACTACTCTAGTATATTTCTTTTTTCTATGTATTCAAACTGCCAAAAGACTTGACTGACTTGCTCATTGAGGTCCAAAAGATAATACTGTCAAATGACAGTCCTATGAAGGAGGTGTTTATTTTTGTCCCGAGTGCATGTGAGTGTGTGGTTAAATTCTCCAGAGATATATTTTGTGTTATTCAAGATGTATGTATGTTTGTAACACATGTGCTATTGTAAGACTTTGCACAAAAAACCCATCTGATGACTGTTCCTTGTTTAATACTCATGTTACACGTATTGGTGAGTGCCTTTGTCAAAACCCACAAAAAACTATATTTAAATATGTTTAGAAAAATTATGAGGTCAAATATCTGTACTGATTATATGGTAATAAACTTCCAGGACACTAACAGTTTGGTGTTTTACTTCAGGTGTAAACTGCAGCTGAGTTAACATTTCAGTTATTCTTTGCTAACTATACAAGTATAAATTTATTTTGCTTCATCCATCATTATCACCAGAGGCCCCACTGTTTCACTGTGTGTCAAATAGTTTGTGTAAATTTGATTAATTAGCAAAACTGATTGGGAATACATGCCAATAAAGTGTGAAGTCATTTTATAATTTGACAATCCACTGCCTTACATTTATGCCTGGATGACCAACTGCGCAAAGCAGAAAATTGCCTCTAAAAACCCTGGGTTTACTTCAGATGATTTGCATGTACTGTACACCATTTCATTAGCCACAAACCTATTAAACATCTGCACCACTTGAAAGTACAGCATTGACTCTGACAGGTCTTGTATCTGCCATTTTGTGTTGCAAATTATTTTAGTTCTTATGGAACTTAATTGTTGTTATACTGTGTCTCAGCAAGTTGCTTCTGCTTCTAATATTTATACTATTATTCCATTATAAAAGTAGGCATGCTGTAATTATTTTCATTACATTTCATATATTTTAATACATCTGACAGTCATTTTGTTTAATAAATAATTGATTCCTGATTACATAAATTGTCAGAAAATATAGAAAAATGTCCATCATTATTCCCCGAAGCTCAAGTAAACATAAACTAATTTTTCTGACCAACAGTCAAAATCTCCTAACCTTTTAACCTAAAATGACTTAAACAATTATTCATTTCAGCTCTAGAATACTGGTTGTTTTCTGGGTGCCTCAGGAATAAAGAAACTGCCATGTATTGTGGAGGCCATTTGGAGCCCATGAACAGGTTTTTGTCCTGGGGCCTAAAGTTTATTCCAGCAGGCATTGAATCACCTAAATCAAATATAACTGTATGTTGGTCTTACCTCCTCTGTCTATGTATGTTACTGATATATGACACATATGAACACAGTAATGCCATTTTGTGCATGAATGTACTGTAGCTGTAGGCGATAGCAGTGCTGAACATTGCAGCAGGTCCTGTCTCCAGCCAACTGAAGACCCCCCACCTTACCCTGTGACGCATGCGCAGACTGACAGACCCAACAACAAGCTATCTACTGATGATATGAAACCTCGTTAGCATTAAAATTCTCCGGATAACTTAATTCATATGAACAAAGATTTACTAAGATTTCGTTGTCATTATACGTATACTATAATCTCACTGCTGCATTCTCATTATGCCGGTAAGTCGCCAGGTCTGTGTGCATTTCTTGTTTTGTTTGCAAAGGGGTTCCTCCCTTCTTCCGATTTATTTGATGTGATGCTAACCGGTTAGCATCGGAGCGTATAGCTGTCGTTGGTATAGCATATATAGGCAAGCTGTACTGTATAATGTTACTGTTCCCAACGCTGGGGTTTTCCAGTGTTCACAGGCCAGTTAACAATGTCGGAGTTTATCAGAAAAGTATTCTCCAAATAAGCTGTTTGCGGAGTATTCTGCTGGTCAGTTACCGTTATCGTCAGCGTTAGAAACGTTAGTTTGCCTGCCTAGCAACTCAGCAAACGGCAAAGCAGACAACATTGACGCGACCAGTGTTAGCTAGATAATGTCTTGCTTAATATGCTCAATAAGCTAGTTGCACACAAATTGTTTGGTGTTATTTATTTTAAAAAGCTTGCCATCCATGCCCTTTTTCCATGCTAGTTAGCTGAAATTGATAGTTTGCTTGTTCAGGGTCACTAGATATTAGCACACATCCTATAACGTATCCCTTATTACGGTCTGTTTTACAGAGCAGTAAACTAGATAAACATGACAAGCAGGAGGCCAATGATAATGTCAAAGTGGTGGTGAGATGCCGTCCCCTCAACCAGAAAGAGAAGATGATGGGCCACAAACAGGCCGTCAGTGTGGACGAGATCCGTGGGACCATAACAGTCAACAAGCTGGAGACTCCCCAGGAGCCTCCCAAGACCTTCACATTTGACACTGTGTTTGGACCAGACAGTAAACAGCTGGATGTGTACAATCTCACAGCCCGGCCCATCATTGACTCAGTATTAGAGGGTTATAATGGTACATTTAATTTGACATTGCATTATCATTTTTTTTAATCATAAGTGTAATGACTGCAAAAACTGTTAGACACTATTTTAATGCAGAAAAGCATGCACCTCGTAGCCTCTTAAAGTATTCAGTTTTTAATTTTCTTTTTTCGTACTTTCTGATGGTGTGGTTTTACACTGTGCTGTTCATTTTAGGCACAATTTTTGCATATGGGCAAACTGGAACAGGGAAGACATTCACCATGGAGGGTGTGAGAGCAGTCCCAGAACTTAGAGGGATTATCCCAAACTCCTTTGCTCATATTTTTGGTCATATTGCCAAGGCAGAGGGTGACACCAGGTAAGAACATAACCAGTCTGCAAGTAAAAGAAATTTTGTACATATAAAATGCACGGCTCTTCCTCCCCTCAGTCTAGTTGATGATTACCACAAAAGTACATAGTCTCAAATAAAATGAAGGCTTTGTTGTCTAGTTATGCTTTTAATATGTGCACTCCACTCCAAGGAGTCTTTTGAATTCAAACAGTACGATACAGTTTATCTGTCATTCAGTGTTTCATGTAAACACAGCTCTTGTCAAGCGACACAAATCTTATGAGTGAAACATTTCTTTACAAAGCATCTTTTACCATTTGCAAATTTCCATGTCAGCATTTATCAGACTTTGTGTATACATTTACAGGTTTCTGGTTCGTGTTTCATACCTCGAGATTTACAATGAGGAAGTGCGAGACTTACTGGGCAAGGACCAGATGCAGAGGCTCGAGGTAAAAGAATATTATAATTCAAGACAGGAACACAGAGTTGCCTAGTAACAAAGCTGTCTTGTCATAAAGGGAATGAATTTGTCATAAAGGGCACTGCAGTCATTTTTCCAAATGTGATGGCTTGCAGAAGGTTACTGAAAAGATGTGTTAAGTGTTTGATGTTTTTCCATGGTAAAGTTCTATTTTTGTCACCATAGGTGAAAGAACGTCCGGATGTTGGTGTCTATATCAAAGACCTCTCTGGTTATGTTGTGAACAACGCTGACGACATGGATAGAATTATGACACTGGGACATAAAAACCGTAGGCAGAATAATTGACAGCATTAACTGAGATTTTTATCTTTGTGTGATCTAATAAAATCACATTTATCAAACAATAAGAAGCTCCTTGCTTCAAAAAATACAGATGAATATTATACTATATATAATACAGTCTTGCATTATATAGAAATATTGTGTGGATTCTGAAAATTGAAGAAAACTTTTTTAGCATTATTTCTTTATTTAAAATACAATGTGTGCAAATTGTT